>NW_027494708.1:0-118977 GCF_021521415.1 Bidens hawaiensis | reverse complement strand
CACTACACGTGTTATGCTCTCTCTCAACAGCCAAAGGTTCCTATGTGCTTTCCAGTCTACACCATCATCACAATCCATCATTTTCTCTCTATTTTCTTAAACAAATAGTAGCCGGACATCTTCGGTATTCTGCAAATCTGATATCTTCTAATCTTGGCTGTTGCCAGCTTCCATTTTGGAATCCTAGGCGGTGGCGGAGATCGGCGCCTGTCGATCGCCGGCCGTTCCATGGCGCCGACGGATCCATAGTTCCTCAATTAAGTTTATTATGCATTCTTTGAAGTAATAAACTGCATTTGAAGCACTATACTTTGATTTTATTCCAACTTTGAAATTGAAAGATATTCAATTTGGCACTTTTGACTTTTGGTGTCGATCAATTTGTAGACTCAACAATGTTAATACAGTTCGGGGTTTTCCTCAGTGGATGACTAACAAATGAGTCTTCTACAAGAAAAATTGGTTATCATCAAAGCCCCAATTTTGTTGACTTGAGACTTATATTTATCACCTTATGAGGTTGTGATGATGATTGATATAAAGAATCACATCTTGGCGTGGCATAACCAGAGAACAAAGTTATTTTGCAGCCATCTGTGTTCAAAGCAATCATCTGAACCTACGTCTGGATTTGAGGTAATGTCAGTTATCTTTTGATTATGTTCTATCAATATGTTAAAGGCTGTGATGGTTTAATCTGAGCCTGCTGTTAGTCTAAACGTTCAAACGTTGGTTGTTGACGAAATTGAGCTTCAAGTAAGATTGGTTCCACTGGATCATGTGATCTCAAGAAAGAACCGATGTTTCTTTGATAATTGATATGTCAATAAATAAAAGGTGAAGCTCCATACTTGATCTATGAGAAATATGGAACGCAGCAGTTCTAAAGAGATTAGGAAAAGGAAGATCTCTTTCTTTAAGTTGTGTGATGGAAAAATAATGGGATTGGGAGTTTGGTTTTATCTTGGGTGTTATAAAGACATGTTCTTTGGTGTGCTGCAAAATTGATTTCACGAACTTGCAAGATGAGTGATGTTGTGTTTACGTGAAACAATCGAATGCAATAAGCATAATTCACCACTATGTAAACTTCTGTTACGTTTTGATTCATCTACTAAAAGTCCTCTAAAATGGCTACATTGGAATTCGCGCACTTTTTTCTAAAATTGGGCATAATTTGAGTTTATGTGTCAATAAAACGTTCCAATGTTATTTTCAATAGTTTTATGCCCCCCACCCCCCACGGCCCAACGCGGGCCGCTTAAGTTCCAAAGGACGGCTAATAAACTCAACGTAACTACTTCTTTAACAACACCGCTACTAATATTAACGTTGCGGCGGGTCTAATAACTAGTATATTACAATTGCAAAGGAGTTTATGCATTGGGGTGTTGTACCTTATGCTTCAAAGATGCTTTATGCATTATTAGAGTCATACATTGTACTCTGTTAAAGCTTTTCTTGAATTTTATACTTTTAATGAAAATAAAGAAACTTTTTTACATATAAAAATAATAAGTTACCATAATATATATTATTATTGTTACTATATAATAACAAGTTTGGTGTACTATATGATAACAAGTTTGGTGTCGCAAGTGTCCTATTGGGCTACTTGGCGGCACCGAATTGGTCTGTAAATTTTATTTTTGTTTTTAAGTTCAGTCACCATAACGAGTGTAACAGAAACTGGCCGAAACACCATTTTTTTAGTTTCGGTATCATAACAAACATGACTGAAACCGACTGAATTCCCGTAGGCTCACCGCCTCAACGTCCGGAATCGACAACTGTTAGGTTTTTTTTACTAACGTTTGAGTTTTACCGACCAATGCCACCACATTGGTTCATCTCAATTTTTATATTCTTTTTGTTTTTATTTTTGGTTTTAATTCCGATACAATAACGCACGTCACCACAACCAACTGAATTCACGTCGACTTACCGACTCAACGCTTGGGTTTTACCATCGTCTGAGTTTTATCAACCTGGCGCCGGGTAATAAACTAGTTGAATAAGAAAAGAAAAGAGGATAAGAAAATATTGAGAAGGCAAGGAAGAGAAAGACGGATATAGGCTTAGGGGTGAGAGCAGAATAGAATACTAGGTATGAGATACGGATAGACCGATAACCCGAATCCATGAATAAAAACCCAAAGAAAGAATTTATTTATATAATTAAAAAAAAGAAGTTTTTGGTCTCCGACTCTCTCTCTCTCTCAAATCACAGAACAGAACCGAAGAAGAAGAAGGTTTGATTCATCTTCATCTTGAGCTCTCTATATTCATTCAATCGATCTATGTAATTAACTCTAATCTCTTCTCTTCATTCCAATTCCAATTAGCTTCCGAACCAATTCATCTCATCTCACTTTCGGATCCTAGGGTTTTTATTCTCGGATCCTAGGGTCTCAATTCTCTCTCTCTCTCTCTCTCTCTCTCTTTCTCTGTGTGTGTTTATGCATAAGCATACGCATAACGTCGTTGTGTTTATTATTATTATTTTGAAACCCTACATACATTTATGTTGAATTGAATACTGATTAGGTTGTTTCGTTGGTGCAGAGTGCTTGAAGAATGAGCATCGAGAGCCCCGGATAAAAGCTAGGGTTTTGGTTTTGCTTTTACGAGAGAGTATTTCCATGGGCGATGGAGGTGTTGCATGTGTCCCTTCGCTGCCATTCGACTCATTTTGCGGCGCCAATGACTTCAATATCAATCTTACACAACAGGAAGACAACGTGAACGTCAACAACATGAAGCTGGTAAGAAGAAGAAGAAGAGATAAGTTTTCAGCAGGAGAACAACAACAACCGTCTGAAGATAATAACAATAATAATAATAATAATAATAGTAGTAGTAGTAGTTTCAGTAGTGGTAGTGGTAGTGGTAGTGAAGAGTTCTCGGTACAAGTCGGCAACAATGGGCATAATAAGGAGGAAGTCGAAGAAGGTGAATTGGGTTCTTTGGAGAATGGGGAGTTTGTCCCCGAGAAACCCAGGAGGTTTGAACTCAAGAGTGAGATTGACAAGGGGGAGTGGCGAAAACCTCACCTTGAAAAGGGAGACTTTAAGTGGCGGAAACACGATTATTATAACCTGAGGAAAGAATACGACACTTATGATTATTGGTCCACCAAAGGAGGTAAAGATGACGTGGAGAAAGCTGAATCCATCACGGACAGATGGCAGAGAGATGATTATGATGACGATGACTACGACGATGATGATTATGATTATGGCTACAGAGTGAGGCAGCATGAATCTGCCAATAAAAGATGGAAAGCGGGACGCGGTAGAGGCAGGCCTTCAGGTGAAAAAGAGTACAACAGAAATGGGAACCAGTATAGTACCAAGAAACCTGCAAAGTGGGAAAATAGCAGCGGAGAAAAGACGCCAAGAATCGGTTCAAAAATAGTGGACGAAGAAGGTGAGTTAAATAATGAATACAGTAATGGTGGTAAAAGTCGTGGAAGAGATTTCCAGTTAGGGAACCGTTTGAAACGGCACAATGTTCATACGGATAGCAGTGACAGGAAACACCATGGTGACTTTAATGACTATGCTCCTTATAAGTGCAGAAGAATTTCTGATGACGGAAGCCGGTCTGGATCTGCTTACAATGCAGAACATTCTTATAAAAATTCCGTGTCTACTCGGAATGTTCCGCCGGAAAGGTACTCATCTAGAAACTGTGAATCTCCACTGTCTTCTAGACCAGCCTATGACAGGCATAATAACAGTCCACATCATTCGGAGTGGTCCCCACGTGACCGGGCCCCGCCAGTATGACCATTATGACAACAGGAGTCCGGTTCGCCGTGACAGGTCACCATATGGTCGTAATCGTTCTTATGATTATAGAAACCGAAGCCCAAGTTATTCAGAAAGATCGCCACGTGTGCAAACTCGGGTGCTTGATCGCAGAGAGCGAACTCCAAATTTAACAGAATCTTCTCCACATAATCGTGGTAGGTCTGGCAATTACCGGGAAACAGGTCGAAAAAACGGGCTCAAGTGAAAAACGGAAGAGTCATTATGAGTCTAGGAGCCAAGAAGAGAAAGTGAATTCAAGGGATACACAAATCTTGGCTAAAGATTCTGAAACAAGAACCAATCTTGATGCTTGTGATGGATCTGGTGAAAAAAGTGTTCAAAAAGAAGACTTAAAGCAAGCACAGCAGGTCAATGGAGCTACTGAAGAACAGCTTTCAATGGAAGAAGACATGGATATATGTGATACCCCACCACATGTTCCCGAGGCAGAAACATCGGTTTCAGTCAGTGGAAAATGGTTTTACTTGGACCATCGTGGTGTGGAACAGGGTCCATCAAGATTATGTGATCTGAAGATGCTTGTGGAAGAAGGCTTTCTTGTTTCGGACCATTTGGTCAAACATCTGGATAGTCAAAGATGGGTGACTGTTGAAAATGCAGTTTCTCCGGTAGTGACAACTAATTTTGCTTCCAGTTTTCTTGACACTGTTACTGAGCTGGTTAGCCCCCCTGAAGCTCCTGGAAATTTGTTAGTAGATGTGGGTGAGTTGGCTTCAACTAGTAACCAGTTAGGTGAAGAGGGGTTGGTTGTTTCTGCAGAAACAAATAAAGATTCAAATTCTCAAGATCTTCGAATTGATGAAAGAGTTGAAGCACTTTTTGATGGTTTTTCCAGTGTTCCAGGAAAAGAACTTGAGACAGTTGCTGGTAATTGTTTTTTTTATGTACCCTTTTATAGTTTCTTGAACTTTTCTGTTATACAGTGACTATGTTTTTCTGCACCTTCTTTTCCTACACTTTTCTTCATCTTAACACTGCTTTTGTAACATTTTGAATTTAATATCTTGCAGAGGTGCTGCAAATGACATTCATTCATGGGGAGCTGCAGACATGGGGATACTCTGAAGGTACTGTTTATATCATATGCTTCATTTCTGTATATCATTTGATGTAACAGGAGCTTTTTTCACATGATATATATTTTACGTTATCAGTTTATTCATTACTCTCTTAGCACCGCAAAGAGAATACAAGTTTTACGTGGTACATAGTTTAATAACAACTTTTTGTAAGTGTTAAAATTCCTTAAAATAAAACTTGTGCACGGTATTCAACGCCACTAATATCTTTTAATGATTCCTAACAGGCTTATAGGTAATTTTTTGGACATAATAGTTTAAAAATGGAAACATTGCATTTCTTTGAGAACAAAAAATAGAACTAATGATGTAAAATAAATATCATGCGGCGTACCCTAGAGCCGTGAACCGCGTCAACTCTATGCATGCAGTTAGTTCTATTATGACATGATTATTAATAAGAGTTTTGCATGACGTATACACAGGTTTCTTACCTCATCAATATGAGGTTGGAGGTGATGACGGTCTAAAAACTGGTGAGGACACATCTAGTATCCCCGAGTTCCCATATAAAGATGTTGCAGATAAACTGCCAGCTGGGTCTGCACATTCTGACAAGGATTATGCATATGAATTTGGAGATACTTCTGATTGGTTTTCTGGTCGGTGGTCATGCAAAGTTGGTGACTGGAAGAGGACCGATGAGGCTGCTCAAGATAGATTTTTGAAAAAGAAGTTTGTTCTTAATGACGGTTATGCCCTCTGTCAGATGCCGAAATCAGGTCATGAAGATCCACGCAGGCATAAAAAAGATGAGCTTTATCATTCTTCTCATGGTAGAAGGCTTGATCTTCCATCATGGGCTTTCAATCCGTCTGATGAGTTGACCGACTATAGGTCAAGTCAAACAAAAATGTTGGGTGCTAGGGGAGTAAAAGGATTGATGCTTCCAGTTGTCAGAATTAACACATGTGTGGTTAAGGACCATGGCTCGTTTGTATCTGAATCATGTGCCAAACCAAGAGGGAAAGAAAGATATTCTTCAAGGCCTACTCACCGTTACAGTTCGACCGGTGATTCAAAAAGATCATCAGAAGAAAGTGTTTCTAGAAGGAAAAGTAGCCATGAACATGGCCATCATCATCATCATGTGTCATGGAAAAGCATCATGCCAGTTAGTATGCCAAAAGATCATCTTTCCAATAAAGATGATTTGCAATTACATCTTGGTGATTGGTATTATTATGATGGTGCTGGTCATGAAAGGGGGCCGTTTTCATACTCTGAACTCCAAGTCTTGGCTGATCAAGGTGTAATCCAAAAACATAGTAGTGTTTTCAGGAAGTATGATAAACTGTGGGTCCCGGTTAGCGAAGGAAAGAGGAAGGTTGATAATGAAAACTCTAGTGATACATCTGGACCGTCCTTGGAAACCGAGAGTGGGACTTCTAGTTCATTTCACTATTTGCATCCTCAGTTTATTGGTTACACTCGAGGTAAGCTTCATGAATTGATCATGAAGTCATACAAGAGTCGTGAATTTGCTGCAGCCATAAATGAGGTTTTGGACCCATGGATTAACCTTAGACAGCCCAGGAAAGAAATAGAGAAAAACATATATAATCCAGCAATGGTTGACAAGTTCACAAGATCAGGTATTAAGAAGTCTTTTAAATCTCTGTTTTATCTTTTTTCTTTTCGTGACATAGAATTTCAACTTGTTCTTCATGAAACCTGGGTTTGATTTATACTTCTTAAAGGCCAAATAGGCATTTTTATTTTACTTAAAATGAAACGCGCAATTATGCAAACCAGTTTAAGTCAAATGTTTTGAATCTTTCTTTATATATGGATTTATATTAAGCAAATCGGATATTATTTTATTAGTAATTTTGTATAATCATACTTAATATATTCATTATTCGGAAAAAGTTAGAAAAATGCTTAAGAGTCAACTGTCAACCCAACTCCACCCAAGCTGTGCTGACCTGTACTAAAGTTTACGCGTTTGACCTTAGTCTATTTTGACCCTTTATCCAATTCTTCCAAATCTGTAGTATGAGTGTATTTTTTTTTGTTAAATTTTATCCCCCTCTGCTTTATTTAAAGATGTGCTAAAAAGAAATGCAATTTATGATGCTGGCACAGATCAAGCTAACAAAAGAGCTCGTATTGTGGGTGATGGAATTGAAGAAGAGTATGAACCAGATGTATTCAACTCGGAAAAAGAGGTACCATTTGAAGATTTGTGTGGTGATGCTACTTTTTGCAGTGAAAATAGTGAAAATTCTATTTTGGACAATGATAATTGGGGTCTGCTAAATGGACAAGTGCTGGCACGAGTCTTTCATTTTCTTAAATCTGATATAAAATCCCTTGTGTATGCCAATTCAACGTGTAAACACTGGAGATCTGTAGTAAATTTTTACAAAGGCATCTCTAAACAAGCTGACTTTTCTTGGGTGCCAAATTGCACCGACTCTATGATCCAAAACATAATGGTCAGTTCATCTTTTTTCTTTTCTTTGTGGTAAAAGATAATGATACAAAGCATACTTATTGATGCTTAACATTATTTTCCTTTGTTGCAGAATGGTTATAATAAAGAGAAAATAACAACCTTGGTTCTACATGGTTGCTCAAAAATAACTCCTATTATGCTTGAAGAAATTTTGGGATTACTTCCTTGTTTATCTTCTGTAGATATTAGAGGTTGTAGCCAGTTTGAGGACCTGACCCGTAAGTTTCCAAATATTAAATGGGTCAAGACCCGGACTTCACATTCAATGACTGAACGAAGTTATACTAATAGTCATGTGGAGGATTCTAGTGGGCTTAGAGATTACTTTGAAAGTCTGGATAAGAGAGATGCTTCAAATCAATTATTCAGAAGAAGCTTATACAAACGTTCAAAAGCTTTTGATGCCAGAAAATCATCATCAATGCTATCTAGAGATGCCCAATTGAGGCGTTTGGCAATGAAGAAAACTGAAAATGGATACAAGAGGATGATAGAGTTTTTAGCTCTCGGTCTCAAGGACATCATGAGGGAGAATACATTTGAATTTTTCATCCCAAAAGTACACATCACATCCTTTAATATTTTTTTGATACCTGTCTATTAATAGTTTACGATTACTAATATCTGATTTCCTTTTGATGCGTAGATTGCTGAAATCGAGAGTAAAATAAGAAACGGTTATTATGCTGGTCGGGGTCTGGGATCTGTGAAAGATGATATTAGACGAATGTGTAGGGAAGCAATCAAGTAAGTTCACTTGTCATTGGTTTTTGTTTTCTATTTGTATATTCTTTTTAACCTTTTTATTCACTATTTTGTTAATTCAGATTGAAAAATAAGGGGGACGCCAAAGGTATGAATCACATAATTAATTTGTTTATTCGGCTCGCAACGAGTTTAGAAGATCGTTCAAAATTTTCAATCGAGAAAGATGCGATGATGAAGAGCTGGAAAGATGATTCGCCTCCAGGGTTCTCTTCTGCTTCGAAGGCAAAGAAAGTCAACAGAGAGAGAAAATACACCGGCAGAAGTAGCGGTTCGTTTTTTAATGGCAGCACTGATTATGGGCATTATACGTCCGATCGCGAAATTAGAAGGCGTTTATCTAAACTGAACAAAAAAGCTATGGATTCTGAAAGTGATACGTCTGATGACCGTTCAAGATCCTCAGAAGCAACAGAAACCGACAGTGAAAGTAGTACATCGGATTCAGATAGTGACATGGATGCACGGTCAGCAGGTGGGCCCGCAGAATCAAGATCTGGGGATGGTTATGTTAGTGCCGATGACGGGTTTGATTCCTTGGTTGATGACCGGGAATGGGGGGCTCGCATGACAAAAGCTAGTCTTGTCCCACCTGTCACCAGGAAATACGAAGTAATCGATCACTATGTTATTGTAACTGATCATGAAAACGTGCAAAGAAAGATGCAAGTTACTTTACCTGAAGATTATTCTGAGAAACTTATTTCCCAAAAGAATGGAACTGAGGAATCTGACATTCCTGAAGTTAAAGATTATAAACCAAGGAAACAACTTGATGATGAGGTGATAGAACAAGAAGTTTATGGGATAGATCCATACACACACAATCTTTTATTAGATTCGATGCCTGAAGAATCAGATTGGCAACTTGTGGATAAACATGTGTTTATTGAAGATGTGCTGCTTAGAACCTTGAATAAGCAAGTCAGGGCTTTTACAGGAACTGGTAATACTCCTATGAAGTATTCATTGAAGCTCGTTATTGAAGAGATATTGAAAAGTGCCAAAGAAGATCATGATACACGCACATCTGAACTCTGTCAATATATGCTCAAGGCTATGAGCAACCGCCCTGATGACAATTATGTTGCGTATAGGAAGGTGTACCTTCTTTATTGTGTTCTTCAAATTTTTTATTGTCTTTCTCGAATTTTAATATAATCTCTCTTATTTCCAGGGGCTTGGTGTTGTTTGTAACAAAGAAGCTGGCTTTAGTGAGGATGATTTTGTTGTGGAGTTTTTAGGAGAGGTAAGGATACCACATGTTCTACCATATATTCTTCAAATCTGATGTTCATAAAGTATCATGCTTTATCTTCCTAGAATTAAAGTTATGTATCTAAATACGGGTCACAAATTTTTTTAGGTTTATCCTGCTTGGAAATGGTTTGAAAAGCAAGATGGTATTCGTGCTCTGCAAAAAGACAGTAAAGAACCGGCACCCGAGTTCTATAATATCTATCTTGAGAGGCCAAAGGTATTATTCTAACTCATCAAAATAATTTATTTACAAGTTTTGTGGTTCTTTGTTTTTGAACTTTTTTTTTATCGTGTTCTCTATTGTGGTTGTTAGGGGGACGGTGATGGTTATGACTTGGTGGTGGTTGATGCAATGCATAAAGCCAATTATGCTAGCCGAATTTGTCATTCATGTAGACCAAATTGTGAAGCAAAGTAAGTTTATACATGTTTTAACATAGACAATTCTTCTAGAAACTAGATAGATATATGTTATATGAATCTTGAAACTGAAAGTACATGATTTGACTATAAAAAGTCAAAAGCGAGTACATAATACTCATTTTCTCCCTTGTTTATGTTGATGTCAGGGTAACTGCTGTTGACGGTCAATATCAAATAGGCATATATAGCGTGCGTCCTATCATATATGGAGAAGAAGTTACGTTCGATTATAACTCTGTTACAGAGGTAAGTTTTCAATTACATTTCGATTGTTAAAAATATATAGCATGCCAAGTTGACGTGGTTCACGTGTTTTTTTGTATATTTATGCAGAGTAAGGAAGAATATGAGGCGTCTGTTTGCTTATGTGGCAGTCAAGTTTGCAGAGGGAGCTTTTTGAATCTGACTGGTGAAGGGGCTTTCCAGAAAGTAAGATTTGTGAATCACTGTTTACAATTTTTCATTTCTCACATAACTTGTTGTCTAATTTCATGGTTTTTTGTTTCTCCCAGGTACTTAAAGATTGCCATGGAATCCTAAAACGACATCAGTTGATGCTAGAGGCTTGTGAATTGAATTCTGTATCAGAAGAAGATTATATTGAATTAAGTAAAGCAGGCCTTGGTAGTTGTTTGCTTAGCGGGTTACCTGATTGGCTCGTTGCATACACTGCTCGTTTGGTATCATCTCTCTCTCTCTCACACACACACACACAGTCAATTTATTGTGAAGCCTATAAATATTTTTTTTAATTATATTGTAGGTAAGATTCATCCATTTTGAAAGAACAAAGCTTCCAGAGGTGATTCTAGCTCATAATCTAGAAGAAAAGAGGAAATACTTCACAGATATATGCATGGACACCGAGAGAAATGAAGCCGAGATTCAGGCCGAGGGTGTTTTCAATCAAAGGATTCAGAATTTGGCTCTTACCCTCGACAAGGTATATTTTCTTTCACTTCACTCGTGACTTGATATTTCTTTCTTTGTAAACTATAATTGTCATTCCGTTTATAGGTGAGATACGTGATGAAAAACGTGTTTGGAGATCCAAAACGAGCCCCGCCATTGTTAGAGAGGCTAGCTCCAAAAGAAGTAGTTTCTCACATTTGGAAAGGTGAAGGATCTTTTGTTGAGGAACTTATTCAATGCATTGCACCTCATTTGGAAGATGGACACCTGAGTGAAATACGGTCCAGCATTCGGACCCACGACCCGTCTTCTTCCGATGACATCCCGGCAGCTCTTCGAAAATCATTGATATGGTAAACATTGAATCCTGTGATTTTCCATCTTTTCTGATGCATTGGGGTCAAAATGGGTTGGTTTGACCGTGTTGACCCACCAACTTGTATCTGCTTTCTAGGTTGCGTGATGAGGTGCGGAACCTTCCTTGCTCGCCAAAATGTAGACATGATGCTGCTGCGGACTTGATACACATTTACGCGCACACAAAGTTCTTTTTCAGAGTGCGGGTGAGTTTTTACTTTTTTTCTCAATGTTTGACTTTTGTTTTTTTACTTTATATTCTCATCTTGTTTGTAAACCATGTTGTAGGAGTACAGGGAAGTAACGTCATCGCCGGTTTACATTAGTCCTCTAGACTTGGGCCCGAAGTCAGCAGAAAAAATGGGGCCTGGATTGCATGAATACCGTAAGACGTATGGAAAGAACTATTGTTTAGGGCAGCTGATATTTTGGCATAATCAAGCTTATGCAGAGCCTGATGCTAACCTTATCAAAGCAACCAGAGGCTGTTTATCGTTGCCGGATATCAGATCTTTTTATTCTAAGATCCAGAAGCCGTCACCACAACGCGTCTATGGCCCACGAACCGTAAAGTCCATGATTTCTAGGATGGTCAGTTCTCTCTGTCTCTTAACGGGTTTGGAACAAAATGGGTTGGTTTGATTTGCTAATGAACGTACACGAACAGGACATGTTCCTCTTCATTCATTCATCGATATGACAATTAAACTAAACTTAGTACTGTGTTCGTGTTCGTTTTTTGTTGTTAATAGTACGAACGGACAGTTAATGAGCATGCACGAATATAGATGAAACATAATGTAGTGAACACTAATTAAAATTAAATGTGAACCTGAATCTTTGGGCTTCAAATTATACAACTAGACTTAACTAAATCATCATCGTACTCAGTATATCCCACCAATAGCAAAGCTATAGTAGGGTCTGAGGAGGGTAAGATGTAGACAGCCTTACCTCTACCCCATAAGGATAGAGAGGCTGCTTCCGGTGAGACCCCCGGCTCGATAGTAGTTTTGCATCAAGCCTTGGACATATAACGAACATTAATGAGTTTAAACGAATGAACATAAATGAAGAATGAGACATGCGTTCATGAATGAAGAAAATTGTTTATGCTTGTTCTAAATGAACGTAGTGTTTGATATTTATTTACAGGCTTGATAGTTCTGTAGTAAACATGATAAGATAAATAATATTATGACATGTTTACTACAGAATTATCAAGCCTGTAAATGAATATCAAACACTACGTTCATTTTGAACGAACATGAACAATTTTCTTCATTCATGAACACGTCTCATTCACGGTGGAAACCAGTCAGATTAAAACGGTTCGGGTTAACATAGCGCGTTCTTGAATCATGTCATGCAGGAGAAGCAACCACAAAAGGCATGGCCAAAGGACAAAATATGGTCATTCAAGAGCAATCCAAAGGTTTTTGGGAGCCCGATGTTAGATGGATTGTTATGCAAGGCTCCTTTAGATAAAGATTTGGTGCACTGGTTGAAGCACAGACCGCCTATATTCCAGGCCATGTGGGACCGATAACGAGGATCTAACAACCGACTAGATGTAGCCCGACTCGACCCGAACCGGCATGGCCACCAGCATAGCGATACCATTCTTGTGTACAGTCAGTCGTCTCTTTGTAGGTCTTGTAATTTGTAATTCATTATTGGTAGGTGAAGTATAAGTAATTTTTTTTTTTAATATGAGAAGTGAAAGAAGGAAATATGAAGATGATGATAATGTTTGGCTTTGTTGTCCTCTTTCTTTTTGACTTTAGTGCAATGTTTGTGTTTGGGCTCATAATTTTATAGGCTTTTTTCTTGTATATTCACTACTAGCTTTAGAGCCCGTGTAGCACACGGAATGATCTAAATAATTAAGTTACAAATAAAATAATATATAATGTATATAAAAAAATATATTACATTTATGCATGTATCATTATACATAAATTGAATTTATTTATATCACAAAATAAATTTTTTCAAAAAAATAATAATAAAAAATTAATACACCTTCAAAAACATACCAGAGAACACTCCTATATTGAAAATTTATTCTCAATGTTATATATGTATAATTGAAAGAAATTTGGTGACGAACCAATTTCAAAGAATGTTTTTCATATAATAATATTTTTGAGCTACACTCTAATTAGATTTTGATAAGTTTGAGAGGTTTCTCGACTTTGCAATTGACAAAAAAAATATGTTAAACCGTTCAATTTGTGAATGTTTTGCTTCAACTGAGCATAATTTTGTACGACATGTTTCACATACAACATTTTGATCAGTATTAAATGAAAAGTTAATGCTGACACAAATGTTTCTAATTTGATAAAGTTAGAAGCATTGTTCGGTCTAGAGGTGACATGTCGGAAGTGTGTGTCATTTTTTCTTAATTTTTAATAATAATGGGAAAAATACTCGATGTGCAAAATCCCGAATCTTTTGACTATATTCAAAAATGTTCTTAAAAATAAATTCGAAACTCAGTCGTATTTAAAATTCTAACTTTCATTGTTTTACATTTTCAAGTCAAAACTTTAAACGCGTAACAATTTCGACAATAAATCTATTTGCACTCTCAAAATTTTAAAAATATTCAGATCATCCTTATTTTACCTGTAACAAATTTGAGGCAAATGTAGTTAATTTGTACAAAATGATCTATTATCAACTTTTAACCCGTAACATTATATTTAAGTTTCACAAAAAACCCTAACCAATCATTGATAAAAAAACCTAAGAAACTAAAATAATAAACTTTATTATATTTGAAAGTGATTGGTATATATTATCCTTACAATGTAAGACATATATTATTATATTTGAAAGTGATTGGTATATACTATCTTTACAATTAACACATATATGTATAGTTTACTAAATTAACCGAAAAAATAAATTGATAGATTTAAATAATATATTTATTATTTAAAATTTTATATGACAATGTACGAAAAAACCAATAAATAAATAAACTTATTTTTATAAAATGGATCAACTTTTAAGCATATATTTATAATTTAACAATTAAAAAAATTACTTCGTAAATTGAAAGCATATTAGAATTTTTTTAATTTTTTTATTTGCAATCTTCAACAATAAAGATAGTATAATATGTTAATAATAACATTTAAATTATATTTTTTTAATATTTAACAAACACAGTTTGTTGTTGATTCTTGAATTTCACCAAGTATGTTGTGAAATATATTTTAACAATGTATAGAAGGATAACATGTAAATATTTTTTTTCTATAAAAGTGTATAGATAGAATATAAAGCTAGTTTAAAGAAAAATAAATAATTTAATAATGTTATATATATTTAATATAAATGAAGTGTAAAAGGAAACTGAATAATAATTGATATATGACATAATTAGTTTTGGAGGGAAAACATCGTAAAGATTAACCACAAACTGACACGTGACACAATTATTTTACCTTATTAGAATAGGTAGATTTGCTTACATGGTTTTGGACATGAGATAATGCTCTATGGGAGCTAACTTACATTGGTAAAATATCAGTGCAGGAAGGGTGTCATGTTAAATGTTAAAAGATTGCTAGGGTGTCATGTTAAATGTTAAAAGATTGCTAAATGTATTTGAATATTGCAGTTTAGTCTTTGAATTAATCAACTTTATCCGGATCATTGATAAGGTTTCTTGTGTTTTTGTTCTTTCGTTGTTTAGCTTAGCTTACCTCTAGGGACAGATTTGTTTACGAACCAAGCCAATCCAGAGTTAGCTCCACTTGAAGTACTCAACTCAGTGGTCATAAAATGTCGTTCAAGGTCTATCTCGGACACAAAAAGACCAAATAGTGTGTTGGTTCAACATATGGTAGTGCAAGTGGAAGTATTCAAGTCTGAAATTCTACAAGTTTTGTACTAAAAGAGTCAAAAGAGTTGGAAGTAACGGGTCAAAGAGTTGAAGTAACAGGCCAAGCGGTCTACACACAAATGAGTATAAATTAGGATTGATAAATTTCAATGGCTTTGAAATGCTAATTAAGAGTTGAGAGGAGACTTTTTGGAAGGATCTTATTATTTTACTCAAAAGTAAAGATTACAATGTATTGGTAAAGTTAAATATAAAGAGAAAAAAATAAAAAAATGTGAGAAGGATCTGTGACCATATAAAAACCCTTTAAAAATAAATTAAAAAAAAACTAATAAAAAAAGCAAACTCAAAGATGGACTTAAATAATAACTTGTCAGGGCAAGAAAAGTCTTCTTTAACTTAATCAAAAAGTTTAGGAACCTTCTTGAGTCGAATGGATCTCTGGCCCGTTTTGTAGTATGATGTGATGAATTTAGTCAAAAGAATGTAGAGTAAAATGCCCAAATCGTTCCTGAAGTTTGGTAAAAAATGCGACTTTCGTCCAAATTGTTTTATTTTTGCAAATGGACCCTTGAGGTTTCACATTCGTTACAAGAGAGATGCAAATCTGGACACCTGCTAATATAATAGGAGTGAAAATATAGACACCTGCTAACTTAAGTGAGTGAACCAATATACACTTACCAATAATAAAAGAGTACAAATCTGAACACCTACTAATATTAGAGGAGTGCAATCTAGACACCTGCTAACTTTAGCGGAGTGCAATAATAGAGGCCTACAGCGCGGGGGCGATAGTCAACTGACATGAGTCAATTCATAAGCCGTCATGCTACGTTACGGTTTGGTTCCAAAATCTTCGCGCTACGCGACGAACAATTTGTATGATTTTATTATTCATACTTAGGAGTCGACAGTTCGTTTATATAATAAGTTACTAAATGTTTTATGGTGGTAACAAGCATGTAACTAAAGGCTTATGGTATTGGATGAAGATCAAGTCGTGATGCGAACCGAACACAAGACTCGTCTTCGTTGCTTCCGCATTTTGTTGTGCTTAATACCATATTTATGGATGTTAAATGTTAAGTTGTTGTAACTTATGATGCTCATGTTTAAATTAAAAAAAAGGTGTATGAATCTGTCTATTTAAGGTTAAGATTTAAGGGTATTAGAGTTGTCCATGAATCAAATAACAATATATCGGAATATAAGGATAACAATTGATTTAAATAATCCTAAAGGTCTAATATAATTATCGTCGTTCCTTAGCACTTAATCAATCAACCTGTAGCACATTAAAAAATAATATATTTTATCAACATGTATGTTGATGAGGTTTCACAAGTTCTATATATAGATAATACAAAAATTCTTGTTGATTCACATGTCACAATGTAATATATCCAATCATAATGTAAACAAAAAACAACTAAAAATTTCCCCATTCTTTCGACCGAAGCCGAAATAATATGGGAATGATAACCACCATCACTTTCAACCGAAATGGTAGAATAGACGGCGCATGTACGTCCCGTCGGAATAATAGGGGATTGATAACCACCATCACTTTCAACCGAAATGGTAGAATAGACGGCGCATGTACGTCCCGTCGGAATAATAGGGGATTGATAACCACCATAAAACGATAAACACATTGCATATTATTCATGTATATTCATCATAAACAATATGAATGAAATATTATTAACATGCATTGCATAAGCGCAAATCGGTTTGTAAACAAAGGGCATGAACTAACGAGAAAATATGGTAACTTGCTACACCCCAAATATTTATAAAGAATAAAAAAAGGGTCTATGGAACTCACATAATATGATAAGCGAGCAGGAGATAAAATAAACACTTAAGCGAGTGAATTGGACGGATTCGATTCAACGAGCGACCCTAAGGTACATAAAATATTTAGATGTAATGAAATGTACAAGGCGAAAGAAATAACGAGCAAAGAAATAGATGGTTCAGTTTGTAGTTTGGAGTTTTAAAGTCCTTGAATTAAAAATATGTATTTCACTAAAATTGATTTTTTGTCTTTTCGTTGTAAAACTTAAAAGTAGGTTAATGTCACATCTCGACCAAAAGCGGCTATACATGCCGGGGCGCGACGGATTGCACATGAACACAATGACACTATTAAAGCGACAATTTTTAAACAACTCATTCATTTCATTTAACACCAATTAAAAGACATCTTGTTCATACAAATAAAACAAAGTACAAGGAAATAAATAGTTCATTTAGCTAATAACTTAAAGAGTTCAATATAAAATAACGTTGTCAATTCTTCAATTAACCGATTATCAAACTTGTGACATTGCATAAAATATATTTTTTCAACACGAATGTTGGTGAGCAATTCCATGATTTTGTATTTATAATTTGAGGCAAAAATCCACAACTTATATGTGAAACCATAAATAATAACGATAATTGAGGTATACAAATCATAAATAAATGAGGCACATTTCTAATAGGTAAAACTGTCAAATTAAATGGAGGAGTGTATGATCATACTTATTGAGGATGAGGATGAGACCAACCAACAAAAGCAATAAACATTTAGCAATTAATCATATAAGGCATATAACACACAATCGGGCAATTATTCGAAGTAACACATAAACTAGAGTTTGTGGTTTGAGGATCTAAGTCTTAAATCATCTTTAATTAAGTAAGTATACAAACTACCCCCATAGTATAAAAGAGAAAACATGGATGAAATTACTCACGTGGAAAAAGTGACTTTGATGAAGAAAAACTTATTCGAAGTAACACATAACGTGCGTGTCATAGATTGAAAGATATTGAGTTAATATTGAGTCTTGAAGATGGAATATAAATTATATAATAGTTCATAAAAACAAGGCTCGGGATTTTAAGTTATATTTTTACAAAATGCGGTTAAATAAATTAAGCGTAAAAAGAAATGAGGCTTACATGAAACCCGGTCTTTGATGCTTAGTTTAAATTATCCTTTGTTTAATTTATATAGGGGAGTTGGTTTAGTTCAAGTGAGCACTATCCCACTAATGTAAGCATCAAGATCTAACTTCTAACGGTTTGTTTGGTTCAGTCGGTTCGAGACTTGATAAAGTACCAAATCCAAAACTTACCAAACTATTTAAATATATGAATTACTTCAATAAAATCATTAGCTTAAACAAGTTTGAGAATTTTAATAATTAAAGTGCCAAACTCGGGTTTAAGCGGGTGTACATCGGCCCGATCTTGGTATAAAAACCAAGTTTGTTTCCAACACACCATAAACTTAGAAATATAAATAATTTAAAATGAAACATAAGTTAGAAAGGTTAGGAAATATTTTTGGTGGTTTGAACGGTGACTAGCTCGTTAAAACGAGAAGTTTGACTTTTACTCGGTTTTTAACCGAAACTTGGTTTAAGCCAAGATTTGTTGCAACACTTCAAATATCCCAAGTAATGAGTAATATAAAGTAAAAGATAACTAAAAAGATAGGTTGAACTTTTGTTGGTTTGAACGTTATTACCACATATGTAAGGATCCAAACAAACGTACACGACAGCCTGAGGGCCAGCGCTTACTTTTGTTTATGACGTTTTAGAGACACGTATTCCCATGTAATTCTTTTCATTTAATTATTTTGACTCGATTAAACAAGTCACTGTCCGAGGGTCTTTCCATTTTCTTTTGCTATCTCGCACCTATAGTATGAGTATAACCTTTTGTTAGTCAGATCTTTAATTCGGCTTAAGACCTTTAGTCTCCTTTTATAATCGTTACCTCGATTATATTTACTTAAAAACCTTTAGTTAAAAAGTAATTGTTATTTCTTTTCTTTTATAAGTTAAAATTCTTTCTTTTTAACTTATATTCTTTTCTTTTTCTTTTATAAGATAACCCTTCAGTTAATCTTATTTTACCTTTCTTTAAAACCCTACGTTTTTTCTTCTCTAAGAAACATATACTTTTCTTTTCTTTATTACTAGCATTATACCCACGCGATGCTGCGGTAATAACAATACGTTTAAACAGATTTTTAGTAACAACCTTTTTAACATATGGCACGATACGGTTTTATTCAAAAAATGAATGTTGTTTTTTGTACGTTACAATTACTATACGAATCATAAAAACTAAGTTTTCTATGATCGAAACTCATTTTGCTGAGCATTTTGACCTAAACCAAATCTATTATAGTAGTCACGGTTATTTAGGGATTCTTTTGAAACTTTCATGCACGACCAAAGATTTAATGTTCACCCATAGGAAAAATATATTTTCTTTAAATGACCAAAATTCGTTTTGCATATAATTATTATGACGCAAACCAAAACCTTTTTATTTTTAAAATGAGTCGAACTCATTATGCTTATAACATGATTTAATCAGAATCAAAGTTAACAGCTTATTTTTAATGTCACACACTCATTTTAGTTATTACTCATCTTAGTCTGAACAAAACTTTATTTTTTTATAATGACCTAAACCTATTTGACTTACATCCCATTATAACTCGAACAAATTTTAACATATCAAAGTCCTTGATCGTTAACCCGAAAAAATGAAAGTATAAAAAAATGATCGAAACTCATTTTGATGGGCATTTTGACCTGAATCAAATCTACTATGTTAGTAGCGGTTATTCAGGAGTCTTTTGAAACCTTCATAAACGACCAAAGATTTAATGTCCACCCAGAGCCAAAATTAATATTTTTTTTAAATGACTTGGATTCATTTTGCATATGATTGTTTTGACGCAAACCAAAACCATTTTTTTTAAATGACTCGAACTCATTATGCTTATAGCATGTTTTAACCAAAACCAAAATTAACAAATTTTTTTTCTTAAATGACTCAAACTCATTTTGCTTATTGTACGTTTTGGCCTAAACAATATTTTAAACTTTTTTTTATAATGACCTAAATTTATTTGGCTTACATCTAGTTATAACTCGAAGGCGTTTTGACCTGTCAAAGTTCTCAATCGTTAACCCGAAAAAATAAAAGTATTTTAAAGAAAATGATCAAAACTCATTTTGATGGCATTTTGACTTGAATCAAAATTGATATATTTTTTTAAATGACACGAAATCATTTTAGTTATAGGTTTATAACATGCGCACCAATATAATACATTGGAACATAGACAAAAATAAACACGTTGTAATTGTATGTTCGAATCTATTAAAAAGTATTATATTCAAAGATATAAATGAAAAACAAAGAAAAAAAAATATATGATTATATGGGTAAACTTAAGGGGATGGAAGAGTAATTATTAATTAAATTTACAAAAGTTGAACATAGTTTAAGGTTTAAATTTGTAATTATATTTTAGGTAAATAATTGCATATTTGAGTTGTGCTCTTATGCTTAATTGACTTGTACATTATAATCAACACCTCAGAATAAAACAAAATTTACATTGAAACGTTAACAAAAATAAGAATATTGCAATGGTAAGTTCGTTTTTGTTTAAAACACAATATATTAAAAGATATTGAAGATTTAAATTTTTTTAATGAATTTGTCAATTAAATGGGTAAAGATAGAGAGTTTATGTGTAACTACTTTACAAATTTACAAAGTTGTATTATAGTTGAAGGATTATTTTTGTAAGTATTTTCTAAAGTAGACATTGTTAACCGTATATGATATCAAAAATACAATATTGCCCTCAAATTTTGAAAATTGTATGCATTATTTATTGCATTTTATGCATGAGTGATTGTACCTTTTAAAATTTAAGAGGTCCTTCACTCATGCTTTATATATAGTATAGATTTAAGAATAATCATAATAAATTAAATAATATTCTATAACAAAAATTTATATAATAATCACATTGATATTATATTCATATTCTTTTCTTTTCTGTTCTTTGTTATGTTTTCTTTTATTTATTGAGCTATCGAGTATATCCTCGACTTAGGGTTTTAAGCCTTTTTAATATTTTATTATTATTTTATTTGGGCATTATACCTTTTTAATATCGAGTACCCTATAAAATCGAGTAGCTCTTCGAAGCCGCTTCCCTTTCTTTATCTTCTAGATCAAACCCTTTATTCAACACCTTTTCCTTTGCACACGAATCGAGACACGCCAATACTTCTTCCCACATTGGCACGTTTATCGAGGAGGTTCGTCGGGACGTCGGGATGGCACGTTCTTTCAAGATAACCTCGTCGGTATCTCGGTATCGATGGTTTAATGGTACGGAATACGAGAAATCGAGCACGAAAATCGAGGTGGTCGAAGGCACTCTTTACCAGGTCTTTAGAGAGATGTTAGAGAGATATGTGTGTGAATTTTGGGTGTGAAGTGGGAGATGGCCGTAGCTTACTATTTATAGGCAAACCAGTGGGCCCATCACGATACGCGATGGCCCTTTGGATATCCCGTCGCGTATCGCGACGTAGGCTTGCTCCGTCACCACTAAGCTTGCCACGTGTCGGGCGTTGTGCCATGTATGGACACGTGGTAGGCCACGTGCCTTCCTGCCATATAACCCATCGTGATACGCGATGGGTTTTCCTTCTGATCCACCGCGTATTGCGATGGGTCAAGAAACCAGATTTCTCATTTTTAACGCTAAGGTTTAGAACTTGTCATTTTTGGTCCTTTAACTTTTGAACTTGGTATTTTTAACCCGAAACCTTCACGATGTTACATCATCCCTACCTTGGAATGAATCTCGTCCGCGAGATTCGCTCTTAGAACAAGTGGGGGTACGTTTTCTTCATTTCAGATTCGATTTCCCAAGTATATTCGGGGCCTCTTTGTGAGTCCCATTTTACTTTTACGATTTTCAATGTTCGTCTTTTCAATTTCTTTGTTTTTGAATCTTCGACTTGAATTGGTCGTTCTACAAATTTTAGATTTTCATTAATTTCAACGTCTTTTAAGGGCATAGACAAAGATTCATCGGCTAGACACTTTCGCAGATTAGATACGTGGAATACATCGTGTATTCCTTGCATTTCCTCGGGTAGTTGCAAACGGTATGCAACGGTACCAATTCGTTCGAGTACCTCGAAAGGTCCAACGAAACGAGGACTTAGCTTTATCACCTATATTAAATTCTAACGGCTTACGACGGACATCGGAGTAACTCTTTTGGCGATCACGTGCCGTCTTAAGTCGTTCATAGATTTGTAAAACTTTATCGGTGGATTCTTGGACTATCTCGGGTCCAGACAATTAATTATCTCCGGTTTCAGACTAGCACATGGGCATTCTACATTTACGACCATACAACGCTTCAAACGGTGAAGCTTGAATACTCGTGCGATAGCTATTGTTATACGAGAATTCCATTAGGGGTAGATGGTCGTCCCAACTTCCTCCTAAGTCTATCACACAAGCGCGAGGCATATCTTCCAACGTTTGAATTGTCCTTTCGCTTTGCCCATCGGTTTGAGGATGATAGGCGGTGCTAAGTTTTAACTTTGTGCCTAACGCTTGTTGGAAGATTTTCCAGAAATGAGACGTAAAACGACTGTCTCGATCAGAAATTATAGACAACGATACTCCATGCAAAGAAACGATGTTGTTCACATAAATACGCGCCTTTGACGCATGTTGGCCTCATGTTCTTTACGACTTAGGGCATCGGCCTCAACGTTGGCATTACCTTCGTGATAAACGATCTCACAGTCGTAGTAATTCAGAGTTTCCATCCAGCGCCTTTGACGCATGTTGAGCTCTTTTTGCTCAAAAATATGTTTCAAACTCTTGTGATCGGTAAACACGACAAATTTGACTCCATAGAGATAGTGCCTCCATATTTTTAAAGCGAAGATTATGGCGCCTAACTCTAGATCGTGAGTTGTATAGTTCTTTTCGTGTATCTTGATTTTACGAGAAGCGTAAGCGATTACTTTCTTGCGTTGTATTAGTACGCATCCTAACCCAGAATGACACGCGTCACTAAAGACAACAAAATCCTCGGTACCTTCTGGCAAGGCCAGTATAGGTGCTTGGGTGAGTTTTTGTTTAAGTATATCGAACACCTCTTGTTGTTTGGTCCCCCATTCATACTTGATGTTCTTGCAGGTTAACGAGGTTAGGGGAATGACTATACGAGAGAAATTTTCGATGAACCTTCGATAATAGCCGGCCAAACCTAAGAAACTTCGGATCTCTGTTGGCGACTTTGGGATCTCCCACTTAGAGATAGCTTCAATCTTTGTAGGATCGACTTGAATTCCATTCACGTTTATGACGTGTCCAAGAAATTGCACTCTGGGAAACCAAAATTCGCACTTTGAGAACTTGGCGTACAACTTCTCGGTTCTAAGTATTTCAAGTAAGGTTCGGAGATAAGTTTCATGATCGTCCCTAGACGTAGAGTAAATAAGTATGTCGTCGATGAAAACGATAACAAATTTATCCAAGTAAGGCTTACAAATTTGGTTCATCATATCCATGAACGCGGCTGGGCATTAGTGAGACCAAATGGCGTGACCGTGAACTCATAATGCCCATACCTTGTTCGGAATGCGGTTTTCAGAGTGTGTTCAGATTGAACCTTGAGTTGATGATAGCCAGAGCACATATCGATTTTAGAAAAATAGCTTGCACCTTGGAGTTGGTCGAAAAGATCGTCGATTCGAGGAAGTGGATATCGATTCTTGGTGGTGAATTTGTTTAGGAAATCGGTAGTCGATACACATACGCATTGATCCATCTTCTTAACGAATAGAATTGGCGATCCCCACGGCGATGAACTTGGTCGAATAAAACCTTTCTCGAGTAGCTCGTCAAGTTGTTTCTTCAACTCCCTCATCTCGGTTGGTGCTAAACGATACGGAGCTTTGGCGATTGAAGCGGTTCCAGGCATAAGATCGATCCGAAACTCAACTTCTCTATCGGGAAGAATACCAGGAAGTTCGTCAGGAAAAACGTCAGAGAATTCGGAAACAATAGGCACGTCTTTTATTTCTTTAGGTTTGGATTCTTCGGAGACGTAGGCCATGAATGCTAGGCATCCTTGATTTAAATATTTTTTTAGCCATAATCATTGAAATTATGCTAACTTGGCCAGCGTCTTTGTCCCATGTAATTCGAATGGTTCGTTTATCAGGGGCTCGAAGTTCGACGGTTTTGCTATTGAAAATGATACGAGCATGGTTGATTGATAACCAATCCATACCAAATACAATGCCAAAACCAGCAAGAGTCATTGATAGCAATTGAGTAGGCAGAATGTAACCGGCTAACAAGATTTTTCCTTTTTCTAGAGCTTCGGAGATCTTAACAATTTCACCACTAGCGGTCTCGACGCTTAGAGTTTTATTTAAGTTTTGTTAATGGTTCGTTTAATAGACTAAAAAATCTATAATCTATAAAACTAAAGTTGGCACCAGAAACAAACAAAACCCTAGCATAAGTGTTGTTGACTAGGAACGTACCGGTGATGGTTTCCGATATGTCGGCCGCTTTTTGGGCATCGAGCATGAAGACCCTTGCGTTTCCATTCTTTGTTTGGCAACTTCCACTCGCACTACCAGCAGGGGGTTTGTTCTTTGGGCATTCAAAGCCGAGATGTCCCATCTCCTTGCGGTTAAAGCAAGTCATTGTATTTTTCAAAAATCGGCCGTTGCGTGGCCGTGTTTGTGACATGAGTCACAAACGATTGTGGTTGAGGACGCAGAAAAGTGGCATCGCCCCCATGGTATTTCTTGAAAGTCTTACATTGTGGGATGTTGGAATTAAATTCAGACTTGCGTTGATCATTACTTTTGCCCTTGAATCGGGCGTTTCCACCGGTTCTTTTTTTTTATCATGGGTTGGTACTACCTTCTTTTCCTCTTCCTTGTTGCGGATCATGCCGCCCATCAGATATCCAGCCAACTCCATTGAAGAGTCGGCGGTTTGTGGGAGGTGTGACCTCACCATGTCGTTGATTTCCCGCGGAAGTCCCCAAATGTATATAGTTACTTTGCTGGATTCAGGAGTGACCAGCTTGGGCACGAGTCGGCAGTTTTCATGAAACTTTGTGTTGTATTCGCGAATATTTGTTCCTACGACCCTATGATTAAGGAATTTTGTTTGGATTTGGTCGATTTCATGCATCGAACAAAACTTCGCCATTATCATCTCTTTAAATTCTTCCACATCATGTTGTATAGAACTTGTCGGCCTTTGCTCATAATCAATGTGTTCCACCATTCTAAAGCTTCATGTAACAACTCGGGTTTTCATTTAATTTATTTATACCTAATATTCGACCCGTTTTTTTTCGTAAATTAAACAATAAAGTATTATATTACTTAAATATATATATATATATATATATATATATATATATATATATATATAATTTATATCCTTTCAAGTATATACATTTTTCACCCACACCTATAACCTAAACTCTTTTTGTATCCACGTAATAAGTTTAGGGACCTATCTGCAATATTTTCTAAATATTATAATATCATATTATAAACCCAAAACCATATCTCAATTCTGGACCCGTAACCCGTCAAACGTGTGACCCGTATTTGATTAACTTTGACCCGTTTATTACCTTGAACCGTATTTATCGTTGCATAATGGGAATTGATCTTTTCATATCGTTTATACGCGTATTTCTAACCTCACCAACGCATCTAATATGGAAACCAGATCAATAATTAGAGGTAATAAGAATTCAATTAATCTTGTTTACACGGCCCTGCCTACATCGCGAATCAAAGCCCTAACATTAATTGTATGATGATTTATCCTAGCATGTCTGTTCGTCATATCTTTGGCCGTCGTCCTGACCTACGTCGTTCTCCATCAAAACAACATCTACTCAGGTAATTAGGCAGTGCTTTATGATCGATTTTAATCAAGTAACGAAACCCCTAATGTTAATTGAATCAATATCAAACGATAGAGTTGGTTTTAGATTGTTAGGGGTTTCTGTTTCACCCGCATATAATCGACTGTTTCCATTTATAACTCAAATGTCATGGTAGAGCAGTTGGTGTTGTTTGGTTATTGAAATCAGGAGGTCGCGGGTTCGAACCCGGTCACCCTGATTCTTAGTTTTTATTTCTTTTCAATGGATTTTAATTAATTACTATAATTAATCTTAATAAATGAAGAATCATATTAACTATTAGTTAAACAATATCCTATGAAAACCGACATCATTAAGTTACGTCTTTTGTCAAAATTTCGTTACGTATATATATACTTATTTATATATATGAATATATATATATTTATATTTATAAGTATTATAAGGATATTTTATTAATAGTGTACCTTATTCTTTTTATCTAAAACCCGACACTTTAGTTCACGTTTCTCATCATTGAACGTCTTTATAAACTTGCTCATATTTATATTATATATGTGTATATATATATTGTATTAATAAAATTATTAAATAGATTTTTATTAAAAGATTCGAACAAATTTTATTTACATCTTACTACATATTATATCTAAATACTTACCCATTATTTTTATGATTATTTATTTATTTATTATTTATATTAATACATGTTATATTTATCTATTTACAAATAATTAGCTATTTGTCCGTATTTTATTTATTCGAATAAGTATAAGTATATCTCCAATTATATTAATCATATTATCTTAATTAATTTGTATATTTAATTATTTATTTAGATATTATTATTTTAAGCATATCTTACATCTTAATTCTTTAAAATTGTTTAAGTATTTATTAAATATTATTTTTAGTTTAAAGGTGAATATGTAAATAATAAAAAGTTATGTTTCTTATAAATGATAATCAAAAGTATTAATCTTTGAAATAATAATTGGAATCAATTGATCAATCAATAATCATTCTAATCCCAATTCTAACTTAATCACCTCGAAATCCTAAACTCATCATTCGTGTTGTCTCATTATTAACTTATGCATATTAATATTAATTAAATAGGAATCTTTGACGATATATCCCGAAGGATTTAGCTTTCTCACATCATCTTCACTCATCCGATCAGGTGAGTATCCACTCCCCTATTTTTACTTATTTTTAAACCTTTTTGGGGACATGTGCGTATCTTATATATTTAACTATAATCTAGTATTCAAAACCGCAACTGTTAATCCTTGTGTGTATATCGGTTTATGCCTAACTTGCTATTTGCTTACTTGCTTTGTTTGAATGTTGTTTGCTTACTTCGGCAACCGATGTCCATTTTTATGGAAACGGTTTAGTCCTTTCTTGGTAACCAATGTCCATTTATATGGATTGGTTGAGCCCTTTCTTTATGGTTTGACTGATTGTGTTATGTGCTATGGCTTAACTTCTTATCTCACAGGAACAGTTTGCATCTTTCTTTATTTATTATATAATATTACTGTTGCGTCTTAAACTGGTGTTTTACTCACTCAACATGTGTTGTTGACAAAATTCTATTTTATACGCATATGCAGGTTATCGTCGAAATTTAATGCAGGTTGTGAAGATTTAGTGAAGAATTTAGTTAGAAGAATATTTTAAATCAAGATCATTAGAATTATAAAATTTGTATTGTTGTATGAATTATGTACTTGTTTGTATTTGATCTATTTGATAATTGGATTTAATTAATAGATATTGTCGTTTAAATGTTGCATGATAGTACCTTGAGAGCTGTAGCAATCAACTCACGCCCCGAAATTTCCGCCTTAGGTTGGGGTGTGACACTTCGCCCTTGAACATTTGGGCAGAGTATTGGATCTTTTCTTGTTCGAACATTTGCTTATTATCACGATTTATTCCATTTCCTCAAGCCATATCACAGTCGCAATGGCGCCTTTATCGCCATAAAATTCTTTTGGTCCAAAATACTTAAAATCCTTAAACGAACAACATTCTATTTTCAATTTCTTAAACTTTTGTCTAACATCACTGATGTGCAGTGTGCGTTGCGGTTTAAAATATAAGAGATTGAATATTTAGCTTTTGCACAAGATCATGTTTTAAATTTATAAAAGTGATTTCTACTAAGACCAAACACACACAAAATAGGCAAGTGTACCTATCGTATATGTAGAATAGTATTGGTAAGAACCAAGTATCGATCCGTGGACACAAATGTTTCTAATAATGATTCTTTGTTTTAGCTTAATTGGAGAGTTTTAGTCATTTTGAGGTTGATTTTTAAACTTTTATAAAACAGAAATATATAATATATATAGGTGACGAGAATAGAAATTCTAAATGAGTAGTTCAATTATATAAATGTTTACCTTCTATTATCAAGAATCCATTCCATTATTCCTTGATGATTAATAGTTAAACATGTGATAAACTTGTCTAATAATATATGATAGAATAATCCCTCATTTCTAGGTGAACATATCCTATGACATAAAAGAAAGTAACATGCGCATTTTAAAGTCCATCCTTTCCTAATATCATGTTACCACGAGAATGTCAATTTAAGTATACAAGCAGTCTGGTATAGTAGAACGATTAGGATTGACTTCGATTTCACAAATATCAATCCTAACAACTTCGAGTGATTGTAGTTAACTCACATAACCTCCCATTGGTTGATTTAATTAGATTATAATTACACATTCCATTGACATATGATTTCTTTAACTAGCATGATAACCTAAGCAATCATGTTAACAATGTTATTTTAGAATTATCAAAACTAGGGAAATAGATCATATCTCATCATTTCTAAGTACAATGATGTGCTGCGTGCGTATGGTATAAAATATAAAAGGATGGAATGAGTTGCTTTTGCACAAGATCGTGTTTTAAATTTATAAAAGTGATTTCTACAAAGACTAAACACACACAAAATAGGCAAGTGTACCTATCGTATATGTAGAATAGTATTGGTAAGAATCAAATATCGATCCGTGGACACAAAGGTTTCTAATAATAAATCGTTGTTTTTGCTTTAATCGGAGGTTTTAATCATTTTGGGGTAAATTTTGAACTTTTTATAAAATGTAAATACTTATATATAATATATAGGTGATCAAGACAAGAAATTCTAAACGAGTTATTCAATTATGCGAAGGTTACCATCTAAGATCAAGAATCCACTCAATTTTAGCATTGATAATTAATATTTGGACATGTGGTAAACTTGCCATAGCAATATATGATAGATAGCTCCTTAACCTTAGGTGAGCATCTTTAGCACTAAGGAGATATCATGCGCATTTTAAAGTCCACCCTTTCCTAATGTCATGCCATCTCAGTGATGTCAATTTAAGTTGGCAAGTAGTTTCGTAAAGTAGAAAGATTAGGATTGACTTCGATTTCTCAAACACCAATTCTAACAACTTCGGGTGGTTGTAGTTCATCACACAACCTCCCCTTGGTTGATTTATGTAGGTTATAATTACACATTCCGTTAACATATGATTTCTTTAACTAATTTGATATGCTAAGCAAAGCCATTTTCGGATTACCAAGGTTTAGAGAAATACATCATAACTTATATCTCATCATTTCTAAGTACAATATAAGGATCCGTGTTTCGATAATGTATCAAAGTATTTCTATCTTTCAAGAACATGAATCGATCATGAACGATTGCCAATAGAATTGACAACCACCAACTTTGAATTAGTGATTTAAGATGGTGAAACATTTCTCATCAAAAGATAATTGTAATATAACCATGTACTTTACTAGACTACACCACATGTCTTGATTAATTATCAAGTAAAACAAAGCTTCTTCATAGATTTTAGATGGTAAAAGGAGTTTAGCTCATAATGAGCATGATGATAAACATTAAGATGAATGATGATAACAAATACATGATTAAACTTGGAACAATCTAACCAATTGTAGATGAATCTTCCTTCTTAATGATGGTAATGACCTCCAAGCCTTCAAACTCTTCACTAGATCTTCAAGGTGAGTGTTAGTGTGTGTTTTTATAAGTGAAAACCGGATAGATATCTTTTCAAGGCACACCAAATGAGTGCAACATGAGCCACTATTTATAGGCAATCTGGAGTGAGAAGCACGGCCCCGTGCTTACATAGGCACACCCCCGTGCTTTTTAGTGACATGTGCTAATTCTTTTTGTCGTTTCTGGAAGGTAGGCACGGCCCCGTGCTTCCTGAGACACGCCCCCGTGCTTTTTAGTGACAGGTGCTAATTCTTTTTATCTTTTCTGAAAGGTAAGCACGGCCCCGTGCTTCCAGAAGCACGGCCCCGTGTCCAGCTGTTCACTATTTTGTCTTTTCTTGTAGATTTTTTTTGTCTTTTATGAAAAGTGACCAGAAGCACGGCCCCGTGCTTTCAAAAGCACAACCCCGTGTTTCCAAAATGCACAACCCCGTGTTTCTAAAAGCACAGCCCCATGTTTCCTGAAAGCACATCCCCATGTTTCCTGAAGCACAGCCCTATGTCTTGCTGTTTTCTTAGGCTTTTCATTCGTTTCTTCGTTTGAGGCTTGGATTCACCTGAAAATACATTTTAACATGATAAGTAGTTATTTTAACTATATTATACTATTGGAGTTGCAGTTTTTTAGAGCTTATTTGATGCTAAAAAGATGTATATTTTAATATACATCAAACATCCCCACACTTGAACCTTGCTTGTCCTCAAGCAAGCTACTTATAAATATTCTTTAAAAATAGCAAGTTAGGACCATAGCTTAAACATCCCCAAAAAAGTTCCAAGAAAATGGGAACAAAATAACCAACCTTAAATCATAAGAATATATGAAGTGATATATAAAAAGACGATTTGTTTTTATGAGCTTCTGTTTATGCAAAACGTCACGTTCTCACAATGTTCACTCACTCTCGGTTTTATATCTGATCATACCTGTGATGTATATATGTGAACACTCTTAGCCAAGATGTAACCTGTGAAAAATAAGCTTGCAACAAGTTCAAATCTCCACCTTTGTGAAGGGTTGCATAGATCAGAAGGTAATATGGGTTGGTTTTGTGTGAGTGTAGGGATTTGGTAGTTTATGGTGGTTCAAAGGTTTAGGTTAATGAGGATGAGGATGGTAAATACAACTTCTGCTGATTATCGGGAGTCTTAAGATGTCTTCAAGTGTTAGCTCCTTTCTTCCGATTGCTAATTATTTTTTTTTTCATTTTTTTAGTGACTCTTTTAAGGTCAGATCGTCAAGACCAGTTTTGTCGAGGATGTGGATCAGTTCTTCCTCAATCCTGCTATGAATATAACTCCCAAATCTAATGGATCGTTCGGCTTTGAGCCTAATAGCCCCCACCCTCATTAGTTCGGTATATTCATGTGAGACTGAGTTTGACTTTTTCTACATCTTCCTTCGTGGGATCAGTTTCCGTACCTAAGCATCGTTCATATATTTTTTCTCTTCTTTTCATTGCGCTTTTGGAAACTACACAAAACGGTGGACTTTGTTCGTCTTGGCGCCACTTTTTCTTCACCTCATTGCTAAAGAGAAAGATTCTCTCCCTAAGTTCTGGAGGCAACCTAGGTTTTGCGAAATGTATGCAGCAAAGGAAATTGAAATCGAAAGAATGCATTTCTAGTTCTTTAGGGTCTGCCGGTAAAAGACCAGTGTTGTATTTTACCGGTAAGAGGGATGAAGTGGTATGGTAAGGTTTTGTAAGGTTTTTGGTTTTGTGATTTGAAGAATGGTTCGATGGGATAGTGACAATATTACCTTCTTCCTTATACAACGCTTCGTGCGGTCTTGAAATGAATAATTGCGACAAGTTCTAAATCACATGAAACATGTGACTCACTCAAAGCTTCCAAAAAAAATATTTATTTGGCATGAGGTTTATCTCACAGTAACGGAGAAATTGGGTATAAACGCCATATTTTGCATAAATTTCTTCTCAATATTACAAAACTTCTTTTTACTTTTTCACTTTTTTGGTTATAATAGATTTGCAGTTGGTTATTTGCAAAAAAATTTCTTGGATATGATTTTGGTTTTGTTATAAAAATAGTCTTTGTTTGCTACAAAATTTAGTTTATTATAGAATCTTTATAATTAGTTGAGCAAGCAATTGGTTAAGTAATTCCCCTCCCCATACTTGAATCTCACATTATCCTCAATGTGAAAAGATTCATAAAAAGATTCATGATAAAAATTCATATGAAGTATGGTGGGTAAAATGGAAAGGAACTTCCCAACGGGCTAACGAAATTATGACAGAGCGTCCCCTGTTTTCTTTTGTCTGTTTTCCTATGGTGTACCTAAATAATAAAGCTGCAAACAACCAACAAACGTTCAAAGCATAATAATACTGAAAATTATTATTGTTTTTATTATTTATTTTTATTTTTATTTACAATGCTGAGTTTAATCAGGGTCTTGGCCAGACCCTACTTCCAATTTGTTCCTTAGTTCTGGTGTAGGATTAATACCTCCGAGACGGTCTCGAATGGTCCATCGATGTATGGTTTTAAGCGATGTCCATTAACTTTGAACTTGTGGCCATCAGAATTTGAAATCTCAACTGCCCCATAGTCAAAAACTGATTCAACTATGTGTGGACATGTCCAACGAGATTTCAATTTTCCTGGGAAAAGACGTAAACGTGTGTTATATAACAGTACACGGCCGTCAACTGAAATTTCTTGTTTCCTTTTAAATGGGCGTCGTGTAAACGTTTAGTCTTTTCTTTGTAAGACCAGGAATTTTCATATGCCAGTGCTCTTAGTTCTTCGAGCTCGTGAATTTGATCTTCTCGGTTTTTACCGGCGGACATTAGATCAAAATTCACTGCTCTCAGAGCCCAATACGCTTTGTGTTTTAGTTCTACGGTTATATGACATGCCTTCCCATAAACAAGTTTGAATGGTGTTGTTCCTATGGGGGTTTTGTATGCCGTCCTGAGGGCCCACAAAGTGTAATCTAACTTTTCTACCCAATTTTTGCGATTCATTCCTATAGTTCTTTCTAAAATCCTTTTAATTCCTCGATTTGAGACCTCCACCTGCCCACTAGTCTGAGGGTGATATGGTGTTCCCAGTCGGTGGTGAACCCCATATCGTGCTAAGACTTTGTCCATCAGAGCGTTACAAAAATGGGTACCTCTGTCGCTGATTAGGGCTTTCGGAGTACCGAATCGTGAAAATAACTTTTTCAGAAATCGTACAACTACTCGAGCATCCTTAGTGGGAAGAGCTTGTGCTTCTAGCCATTTAGACACGTAGTCGACTGCTACAAGGATGTACTTATTTCCGAATGAGTTAGGAAATGGGCCCATGAAATCTTTTCCCCATACATCAAAGACCTCACAAAATTGAATGCCTTTTTAAGCCATCTCATTTTTGGCTGATATGTTTCCGGCTCTTTGACAAGCATCGCATGCTTGGATCAAAGTATGTGTATCTTTGTATATGGTGGGCTAGAAAAATCCTGCATCAAACACTTTCCTGACCATAGTGGCGGTACCATGGTGTCCACCTGTTGGTCCTTCATGGCAGTGTTTGAGAATGTCTAAGGCCTCCTTGCCTGCTACGCACCTACGAATAAATTGATCCGCACCTATCCTAAATACGTATGGATCTTCCCAGAAGTAAAACTTAAGATCGGAGAAGAATTTCTTCCGCTGTTGATGGGTTAGCCATTTTCTTAGGATTATACAAGCTAGATAATTTGCGAAGTCGGCATACCAAGGACTTTCATCTTTTCCTCTATGACTGCTTGAATGCGCATGAGAATTTCATGTGGGAAATTATCGTTGATAATTTCTTTGTGAAGTTCTTCTGAAGCTGGGCATTCTAAGCGTGAAAGATGGTCTGCGGCTACATTCTCTGCTCCCTTTTTGTCTTTGACTTCCATGTCGAATTCTTGGAGTAGTAGAATCCATCTGATAAGTCTGGGTTTGGAATCCTACTTGTTGAAGAGGTAACGTATGGCGGCATGGTCGGTGTAAACTATGGTTTTGGAATAACTAGGTAGGATCTAAACTTTTCAAAGGCAAAAACTACTGCTAATAACTCCTTTTCTATTGTGGTGTAGTTTTTTTGTGCATCATTAAGAGTTTTACTAGCATAGTAGATTGGGTGAAAGTGTTTTTCTTTGCGTTGTCCGAGTACGGCTCCAACTGCAAAGTCAATTGCATCACACATGATTTCGAATGGAAGGGTCCAATCGGGTGTAGTCATGATTGGTGCGTTAACTAGTTTGTCTTTTAATGTGTTGAATGATTCAATACATTCTTCGGAGAAGACGAATGGTACATCTTTCTCGAGAAGTTTGGTCATAGGTCTAGATATTTTTGAAAAGTCTTTTATGAAGCGGCGGTAGAAACCTGCGTGACCTAGAAAACTTCTAATGGCTTTGACTGAAGTTGGCGGTGGAAGTTTGGATATGGTTTCTATTTTGGCCCTATCAACTTCTAGTCCGTCTTGAGAAATCTTATGACCGAGAACAATGCCTTCCTTTACCATAAAGTGGCATTTTTCCCAGTTGAGTACTAAGTTCACTTCTTCACACCTAGCTAACATTTTGTCTAGGTTTTTCAGACAATGATCGAAGGAGTCTCCGAAGACTGAGAATTCGTCCATGAAAACTTCCATAGAATTTTTGATCATTTCATGAAAGATGGCCACCATGCAGCGTTGGAAGGTGGCTGGAGCATTACATAATCCAAATGGCATTCTTCGGTAGGCGAAGGTTCCATACGGATATGTAAAGGTGGTTTTCTCCTGATCTTCAGGAGCAATGGGAATTTGGAAATATCCAGAAAATCCGTCAAGAAAACAGTAGATCATTTTTCCAGATAATCGCTCAAGCATTTGATCGATGAAAGGAAGTGGAAAATGATCTTTTCTTGTGGCGTCATTAAGCTTCCGGTAATCAATGCAAACCCGCCAGACTGTGATGGTTCTCATTGGTATTAGCTCGTCCTTCTCGTTCATTACAACAGTCATTCCTCCCTTCTTGGGTACTACTTGAACGTGACTAACCCAAGGTGAATCCGAGATCGGGTAGATTAATCCGGCATCAAGGAGTTTGATTACTTCCTTCTTCACCACATCTTGCATGTTGGGATTGAGGCGTCTTTGATGTTGGACCACGGGTTTGTATTCTTCTTCCATGAGAATCTTGTGAGTACAAAAAGAAGGACTGATGCCCTTGATATCCATGATCTTCCATGCGATAGCCTTCTTATGGTTTTTGAGAACCTTAAGAAGTTCGTCTTTTTCTTCTTTAGAGAGGTGAGATAAAATAATTACTGGGAGTTGAGAATCTTTTTCTAGAAAGGCGTATTCGAGATGTTTTGGTAGTTCTTTTAATTCTAAGGCTGGTGGTTCTTCAATTGATGGTTTGACTTTTCATTGTTTTCAATGATTTCATATATCATTTCTGATTCTTCGTGGTAGTCATTATTGTGATTCTCATTTTCTAAAATGGGTTTGTTGAGTGTTTTGTCTAAGACTTGTGTTTCTAGGGGAGTATTGATGGATGAATCTCGCATATAGCAACTTACAATGGAATCTATGATGTCAACACAGTATAATGTGTCATCGTGCTATTGCGGATATTGCATAGATTTTCCTATGTCAAAAGTGATTGCCTCGTCATTGACTCTGAGAGTGAGTTTGCCAGTGCAAACATCAATGATAGCCTTTGCGGTGGCTAAAAAGGGTCTTCCTAAAATCAGAGGTACACTTTTGTCTTCCTCCATGTCTAGAATTACAAAATCTACTGGAAAAACAAACTTGTCAATTTTGACAAGCATGTTTTCAACAATGCCCCGAGGATATTTAACAGATCGGTCAGCTAATTGAATGCTCATGCGGGTGTGCTTTGGTTCTCCTATCCCTAGTTTTGCAAAAACCGCATAAGGCATTAAATTAATACTAGCTCCTAGGTCAGCCAGGGCATTGCTAACAGACAAATTTTCTATGAGACAAGGGATAGTAAAGCTCCCTGGATCGGTCATCTTTGTTGGTAGCTTGCTTTGAAGGACAACTGAACATTCTTCACTTAGGGTGACATGCGAGAGCTCCTCCAGCTTCCTTTTGTTTGTCAGTACTTCTTTGAGAAACTTGACATATTTTTGCATCTGAGCAATAGCCTCGACAAAGGGATGTTGATATGGAGTTGCTTAAAGAGTTCTAGAAACTTCCCATACTGTGCTTCCAATCGCTCCTGCTTCAGTCTTCCGGGGTATGAAATAGGTGGAACATAAGTTCGGACTGGATCCTTGGTTTGTACTGTGCTTGTTGGGGTCATCCTCTCCTGCGTTTCATCAGGAAATTTCTTTTCCATAACTGGTTCTGAAGTTGGTGAGACAATAGTGGTCGTACCACTTCTGAGTGTAACGGCATTAGCTGTTGCATTCGGGTTGGTGATTGTGTTGCTTGGAAGGGTGCAAGGTGGTATTTTAAATAATTGTCGGGCAATTTGTCCGATTTGAGTTTCTAGGTTCTGAAGTGATGCTTGTTGACTTTTGAGATCGGCTTCATGTTTTAATAATACTCCGCTGATATCAACAGCTCTTGAGTCTGCTTTCTTTTCTGCTTCATTTGTTATGGTCATCAGTTGGATTAGCATTTCTTCGATCTTAGAGTAGCTTGGGCTTTGATGGCTACTAGAACTCTGATCTTGAAATTGAGGTTTAGGCTGGAAGGGTTGATTCATCGGTCTCTTTTCGAATCCGGGTAAAGGTTGAGTGTTACCTCCGTCTTTCCAGCTGAAATTCGGGTGATTTCTCCATCCTGGATTGTAGTTATTGCTGAAAGCGTTGTTCTGTCGAGCGATGAAATCGACTTCTTCCATGGCCATGATGACTTGTTTACAGTCACTTGTCTTATGATTTCCTTCATAGGTGTCACAGGTGAGTCTGGTTTTTGATAGCTCGACTTGAAGTTGTTCGAATTTTTTAGAAAGGGCTTCAAGCTGTGCTGTGACAAGAGTGTTTGAATCGACGTGGTGTATTCCTTTATGGGTAGGTGTAGATCTTGGTGGGTTGTAAGCGAAACTTTTCTTTGCGGCATTCTCCAGGACTTCAAATTCTTCGTTAGGTGATTTAGATCCCAGGTCTCCACCAGCAATCTGGTCGATGGCCTGTTTGTTTTGAGTGGATTATGCGTCAAAGAAAGTTTGAACTTGTAACCATACGCTCAGTCCATGGTGTGTACATCTTCTTAGAAGACTTTTGTATATTTCCCATGCTGCGTGTAACGACTCATCATCATCGGTCCGGAATTCGGTAATGCTGGCTCGATGTTTGGCAGTTTTATCAGGCGGAAAATATTTGAGGAGAAACTGTTCAACCATCTGGTCCCAAGTGGTGATGGAACCGGAGGAAACAAATTCTATCCAATCTAAGTCTTGATCCCTTAGAGAGAAAGGAAAGAGTTTGAGTTTGATTTGATCGTCCGAACAGTTTTGGATTTTAAAAGTTCCGCAGGTTCGTAGGAATCGAGATATGTGAGAAAGAGGGTCTTCGTCGAGGAGACCATGAAATTGAACTGAATTTTCCACCATATGAATGGTTCTTGATTTGATTTCGAAATTTTCGGTGATTTCAGGTGGAGCCACTCCATTGCCATAGCCTTCGAGAGATAGCCTGGCATACTGGCTCATGTTCAGCTCATTGTTCTGGGCCGCCATCATTTCTTCGGTTTGATTTTCTCCTGATGTGGTGACGTCTACTGATTCGTCTTTGATTGTTTCGGAGGTTTCTGCTGTCCGTTTACGTGCTTGTCGACGAAAGAGTTGTTCCGGTTCAGAAATTGGAGAAACAAGCTCAGGCTAAAAAGTAGAGGATATACATGGGACTAAGTCAAAATTAAACACTAAAGTAAAAGTTAGCTAAAGTTAGTCTACATTAAACTATGAGTTAGGCTAAGCTATTTTAACTAAACTAAGGTCTAAATTAATTAATCTAAAGTAAGGTAAGGTAAATAAAGGTAAAAAGTAGGCTAGCCGTAAAATTATATATTTTTGTATTTAGTAAAAAAAAAATAAAGGTAAAACAAAATAAAAATAGAAGTTAAAAATTTGTACAATTATAGACAATGATTAAATTAAAACTTGGATCGTTCTTAGAAACGTACCGTGTCCCCGGCAACGACGCCAAAAACTTGATGTGCTGCGTGCGTATGGTATAAAATATAAAAGGATGGAATGATTTGCTTTTGCACAAGATCGTGTTTTAAATTTATAAAAGTGATTTCTACAAAGACTAAAACACACAAAATAGGCAAGTGTACCTATCGTATATGTAGAATAGTATTGGTAAGAACCAAGTATCGATCCGTGGACACAAAGGTTTCTAATAATAAATCGTTTTTTGCTTTAATCGGAGGTTTTAATCATTTTGGGGTAAATTTTGAGCTTTTTATAAAATGTAAATACTTATATATAATATATAGGTGACCAAGACAAGAAATTCTAAACGAGTTGTTCAATTATGCGAAGGTTACCATCTAAGATCAAGAATCCACTCCATTTTAGCATTGATAATTAATATTTGGACATGTGGTAAACTTGCCATAACAAACAATCTAGTTTTAAATATATAAATCTAGACTCTCATAATGCTAGACCACTAGACAGGCAAGTGTACCTATCGACTATAGTAAAGCCTAATGAAGTCCGGATGTCGAACCCACAGGACACTAGACCTAAACTAGACTCTGACTAATAACTTAAATAAATTGATTTTATTGATTTTTGTCTTTTTTTATTATTAAATATTAAATAATATAAAATAAATAATACTTACTCTAAACTAGGCACGGGCAAATAGAACTAGAACTCAAATATGGGGAACAACTACCTAGGCAAGGAATCTTACTAGTCAACTCGTAAACTCTCGGAATTGGATTTATGATTGGTACCATATTCTAAAAAATATGAAATTTAAGGAATAACTATAGTAACCTAAATATCATGTATGCTCAAAGGTTTAATGGTTCGTATCTCCTCCCGGTCTTACCTCACCTAACTATGCTAAGGTACCCAAAGATTAAATCACCTCCCGGTCTCTCTAATCACAAAACACCCTAAGGCGTAAGGGGTATTTTTATTAAATTCGGTTATAATTCGGATCTATAAGAATATAAAGGAATCTAGGGCAACTCACTCCCGTGCAATCACTACCCAAACCCGCAAAAGACCAAAACAGACGACACTTAATTACCTCCCGGTCTCTCAAGTGGCAGAAAATAAGGTATCTCTAAACTCTCAATTACCGTTCCTATGGAATACGTTAACTATATACCATAAACTAGTTGTAAACACACAGTAAACAACCTAATATGCATCCATACATGAAAGACATTCACAAAGACACATATGGAACAAAAATTGATTATAAATTAATATCAAATACGCATATGCATCACAACCAAATAAAATAAAAACTTTACCAAAACATAAACCAATCAATAAATAATCCAAGACCAAAAGTAAAAGAAGTCTAAAAAGTATTAATCCAAACCCAGGCAGTATAAAAGTTTAGCCAATCATAATTAAGAACAAAGCAAAAACAAAACAAACAAATCGTCTCATCGAATAATATATATATATATATATATATATATATATATATATATATGACCTGCTTGCTTGCTTCCTATTTGCTTGTTGATTTAAATAATGGTTCCCAAACCGACTTCCTTTCCATCCATAATTCAATAATAGCCGGCCCATCATCATATTTATTAAAGCCATAACCTTTGATTTATAATTAAAGCATGCACTTTGATTTATTTACTTGTTTTAGTATTAAGGTCAATCAGTCCATAACCTTCTTTTATAATTAAAGCATGCACTTTGATTTATTTACTTGTTTCAGTATTAAGGCCTACCACACACAAATAATAAAACCACAATAAGTATAATTAATGATGACATTAATGCATTTAATGGGTGAACACTTGTATTTCGTGTGATAATAGACGTATAAATATGGAGTAAATTTCACAAATTAAGATCTCATTTAAATTAGTTTCAACACTTCGTAATAACTTGTTTCATTTTAAATAAATAAAATTTAAATATAAAACCAATTATGAATAAGATTCAACAAAAACTAACCCAAAAACTATTAAAAGTGTAGAAATGTTTGTATAAAAATATGAATAATTTAGACTACATCAATATGACAGATAGCTCCTTAAAACTTAAGTGAGCATCTTTGGCACTAAGGAGATAGCATGCGCATTTTAAAGTCCACAATTTCCTAATGTCATGCCATCTCAATGATGTCAATTTAAGTTGGCAAATAGTTTCGTAAAGTAGAAAGATTAGGATTGACTTTGATTTCTCAAACACCAATTCTAACAACTTCGGGTGGTTGTAGTTCATCACACAACCTCCCCTTGGTTGATTTATGTAGGTTATAATTACACATTCCGTTAACATATGATTTCTTTAACTAATTTGATATGCTAAGCAAAGCCATTTTCGGATTACCAAGGTTTAGAGAAATACATCATAACTTATATCTCATCATTTCTAAGTACAATATAAGGATCCGTGTTTCGATAATGTATCAAAGTATTTCTATCTTTCAAGAACATGAATCGATCATGAACGATTGCCAATAGAATTGACAACCACCAACTTTGAATTAGTGATTTAAGATGGTGAAACATTTCTCATCAAAAGATAATTGTAATATAACCATGTACTTTACTAGACTACACCACATGTCTTGATTAATTATCAAGTAAAACAAAGCTTCTTCATAGATTTTAGATGGTAAAAGGAGTTTAGCTCATAATGAGCATGATGATAAACATTAAGATGAATGATGATAACAAATACATGATTAAACTTGGAACAATCTAACCAATTGTAGATGAATCTTCCTTCTTAATGATGGTAATGACCTCCAAGCCTTCAAACTCTTCACTAGATCTTCAAGGTGAGTGTTAGTGTGTGTTTTTATAAGTGAAAACCGGATAGATATCTTTTCAAGGCACACCAAATGAGTGCAACATGAGCCACTATTTATAGGCAATCTGGAGTGAGAAGCACGGCCCCGTGCTTACATAGGCACACCCCCGTGCTTTTTAGTGACATGTGCTAATTCTTTTTGTCGTTTCTGGAAGGTAGGCACGGCCCCGTGCTTCCTGAGACACGCTCCCGTGCTTTTTAGTGACAGGTGCTAATTCTTTTTATCTTTTCTGAAAGGTAAGCACGGCCCCGTGCTTCCAAAAGCACGGCCCCGTGTCCAGCTGTTCACTATTTTGTCTTTTCTTGTAGATTTTTTTGTCTTTTATGAAAAGTGACCAGAAGCACGGCCCCGTGCTTTCAAAAGCACAACCCCGTGTTTCTAAAAGCACAGCCCCATGTTTCCTGAAAGCACAACCCTATGTTTCCTGAAGCACAGCCCCATGTTTTGCTGTTTTCTTTAGCTTTTCATTCGTTTGAGGCTTGGATTCACCTGAAAATACATTTTAACATGATAAGTAGTTATTTTAACTATATTATACTATAGGAGTTGCAGTTTTTTAGAGATTATTTGATGCTAAAAAGATGTATATTTTTATATACATCATACAACATAAGGATCTATGTTTTATCTTAAATAAAGTATCAAAGTATTCTTTTTACCATTTCTAATTTCCAAGAACATGAATTACCATGAATGATATTAAATCATCAACCTTGATGTATTGAATTAAAGTGATAAAACATTTCTTCATCAATGGATAATTGCAAAATAACCATGTACTACGCCAAACTAAACCACATGTTTCATGTAATCATCAAGTAAAACAAAACTTCTTCATAGATTATAGATGGTAATAGGATTTTAGCTCATAATGAGTATTGTTATGAACATAAGAGATGATGATAACAAACACATAATTAAACTTAGAACAATCTAACCAAATGTGGATGAATCTCCTCTCTTAATGATGGATTATGATGGTGTTGATGATGATGGATGATGATGATAACCTCCAAGCCTTCAAATTCCTCACAAGATCTTCAATATAAGTGTTTTGTGGGTGTTTTATAAGTGAAAACCGTTTAGAATTCTTATTCAAGCACACTTCTCAAATGCCACAAGAGTCTCTATTTATAGGCTGTCTAGAAGACAAAGCACGGCCCCATGCTTCACTATGCATGGCCCCGCGTCTACATGTCCAAGTTGCATGTTGTCAGATCGTACATGATGACTCACCACGGGGGTGTGCTTTTGGAGGCACGCCCCCGTGCTTTTATTGACATGTGCTTCAATTCATTTTGTCTTTATCTGAAGGTGACCACGGACCCGTGCTTTAGGAGGCACGACCCCGTGCTTTTGTTGGCATGTGCTTAAATTTTTGTATATTTTTGTCTTTTCTTGTGTTTAGAAGCATGGGAGCGTGTTTCATGAAGCATGGGGGCGTGTTTCATGAAGCATGGGGGCGTGTTTCTTGTTTTTCTTGTGTTTTCTTTCATTTTTCTTCTTTTTTCGATTGTTTCTTCGTTTGATGCTTGGGCTTACCAGAAATTACATTTTATTATGATAAGTAGCTATTTGTGCTATGTTATTTGATAGAAGTTGCAGCTTTTAGAGATTATTTAATGCTTTAAAGATGTATAATTTTATATACATCAATCACCATCAGCATTAGATTCGTGAACACTCTCTTCAATACAGGATGGTTTCGGACGAGATTGGACGGATTTACGAGAGGGTTCAACAGATTGAGATTTCCTAGATTGAGTTCTAGCTTGAGATTCATTCCTAACAGCTTCTTTTATCATTTGTTGTATTTGATTCATGTATTTATCGGGTATTCGTTCTTCTTGTTCTTTTTTCTTTATCTTTTCTATTTTTTGCTTCCTTTCGAGAAGCTTCAAATAATATATATATCATTTATGATATATATACATATATATATATGTTTGTGTATGTAATGAATAAAACATGTGTTTAAGAAAAGAATGTTATTAAATTTTCAGGAAAAAATGTCAATTCAAAACAACGCTGAAGCTTCTCAAAAGGAAGCAAAAAATAGAAAAGATAAAGATAAAAGAACAAGAACGAATACCCACTTATATATATCGTTATCCGATATATATACTTATCCTTATTCACAGGATTTACAACAAAACACATACTTCACAAACATCACAAACACCTACAATACTATTCGATTAACTTCAATGTAACACCCCACAACCGCAGCGGAAACGTAAACGAGATGCGACAGACACCTCTGATATCAACCACATTGTTTATAAAGAAAACTGAATACATTAATATACTTCAAAATTTCATTATCTCGTATTTCATTACCGTCTAGGTGATACACACATCATACAATACGATACATAATTCTATCTGTTATAATGTATCCTAACATCCCGCACGCAAATCTTACACACATCAAGCACTTAGCACGTAAGCAATCACTTCATCTTAATTGTACCTGAAAAGCATGTGAGAAAACGGGTCAACTACGAATAGTTGGTGAGTTTCACAATTCGAGTAAACCATGATAAATCATTATCAAAATATAATATTATCTGGGGACACTGTTAACCCAGTACTGTACTCATTCTGGGGGCAACGTTAACCCAGAAACACTTCCAAAGACATCTGGGGACACAGTTAACCCAGTAACACTTCCAAAGACATCTGGGGACACAGTTAACCCAGTAACACTTCCAAAGACATCTGGGGACAGTGTTAACCCAGTACTGTACCCATTCCGTACGATTCCCGTACAATCAAATATATATAAATACACGCAAATCCATGCGTTCAGTATGTACTTAAACATCTAAGTAAAAACATGCTTCCGCCCCGAGAAAATATTCGAGAACAGTTCAGAAAAAGGGGCTCGTGAAACTCACCTTAGCACATGCAAGCAGGTAACAACAATCATTATCAGTTAACACGTCCAATCTGTAATATGATCCCTACGATCGTTACTATACACTCATTATTAATATAACTTTAACCAAGTTAACCGGTACATCTGGGGACACTGTTAACCCAGCACTGTACCCGTTCTGGGGGCAATGTTAACTCAGAAACACTTCTCCGGACTCAGATTGTGATGTCGTTTAGAGTTCCATGGTCACAACTACTATTAGTCGTTTTTTTCGTTTTGCGTGCCTAGCACGGTTATCCGTTTTTACGTTTCAAAAATGAGTTTGGTCACACACGACCCGAAAGTAGTGGTTGACTGATAATTTAATTAAAGTTGTGAGATTTGAGCTCGGTTTAGACGCCCCGATTGGCCGCGGGTCCCGTTTCCGTCTTTGACGTACCGGAAACTGTTACAATAGGTTAAAATTACTCAAATCATCCGAATTATGTTCGGATGATTTATTTTTACTTGTTTAACTCAATTATATGAAAATAGTTTATTTTTAGGGTTTTTATACACCAGTCAGCTCGCTTAAGCGAACTTCACCGGTTTACGCGTTTTAACTTTAAAAGTTTGATAATTAGCACAAATAATTATCCGTTTAATCTCGAATCTTGAAATTTTGCACAAATCACTTTTTAACAGTGGGGAATTTTATAAAAATATTTCCAGAATTAATTCTTATATTTAAAATTTATTTATCTATTTTTAAACACCATTTAAACACTAAATATGTCGTAAATACCAAACGATCTTAGAAAAATCCCAAATTTCTCCTGGATGTCCCCAGCCATCCACATAGTCCCCTGTAATTTTTCCAGAACCAAAATCTTCTTTTACATGCCATTTTCACTAAAACCGAGCTAGAAAACCCTAGAACTCGTTTAACTGAAAAGCCTACTTAGACTTCTCCAAATGACCTCAAATTTTGTGTGTGACTTATACATGATATAAAAAGCGTATATGCAATTTTCCAGAATTTTTCATGATATTTAACTATTTTTCACCATTTTTAGCCAAAACCGAGCATTAAATTCACCAAATATTCGTCCTTTATCCAAAAATTACCAAATATTCACAGAACTCTTATTTTCATGTGTAGAACATCCCTGTAAAATTTCATGACCTAACTCTAAACCATCAACAATCTGTCCCAAAACACATACACCGAACATAAACCGAATATACCTTTCGTTTTCCGCCACTACAAGCTACAAACTCGTCTTTCCGCCTTATCTACCACTAAACACAGAGCCTACAAACAACATACCACAATACCAAGCAAGTTACACTCACGATCAAGCCATTTCTTTCATGGTTTCGGTTATGATTCCAAAACAAAGATTTAACCGTAAAAATTCGTTTTTGATTCGTTTAACTCCTTTCTTGGACCAAGATCCCTTGTATAACCCGTATACATCACTTGATCATGCAAGAATCGGTTTTCATCTTTGAAACCTCATTTTCTTGCAAACAAACTCAAGAAACGAAGATGAACACGTGAATAACTCGATCATTACTGTTGGTGCATAATGTCAGTAGTTCATAGTCTAGTGTCTGTAATCCAGTCTGTAATGTTATTTGTGTTTTGTTTATGTTTAAGCGAAGTTACTGACAAGTTCGCTTATCAGGCGAACTTGTTAGTCAAGCGAAGTTAGCAACAACTTCGCCTGAACATATCAGGCGAAGTTGTCGTGTATTTATATGCTAGGTCACGGCTTGTTTAAAAAGTAGTTGAAGGAAATCGTATACAGACGTATGTGAGTCGAGAGACGTGAGAACCAGAGAGTATTGAGTCTGTATTCAGTGATTATATCACGTGTTTCGGTTATAATATAACGTGTGTTCGTTTATTCGTATCATGTGTTTGTTTGATTCGTGTTCTACGCTCGTAACGACCTACGCAGGGATTCCGCACCTGTGTAGATCGAGATATCCCATGCAGATCCATCCAGGGAACCTACAATTGGTATCAGAGCAATTGCTCAATTGTGTGGTTCGGGATATTCACGCGGGTGTAGAAATCGTCCCGTTTCGACTATTCGCGGGACGTGTTTTCTGTGTTTTTGTGTCATTCTTACCTCCTACCATCGTATTCAACCCTTTACACCGTCAAAAACCTCGAAAAACCCAGAAATCAGATCTGCAGAAACTTCGTGTTCATCAGGCGAAGTTGCCGTCACTGTTCGTAGGGTTTCGTTGAAGATATAAGGTTAAGCGAAGTTATCCACAACTTCGCCTACCTTCTCAAGTTCGCCTAACTCAAGCGAAGTTCTCTACAACTCCGCCTACCTCCTAAGTTCGCTTACCTCAAGCGAAGTTAAGAATCAGCAAAGTTAAGACTTAAGCGAAGTTATCCGTAACTTCGCCTACAGTACTTTTCAGAAGAAATTTTTTTTGTTTTTCGGGTTTCTTAGTTTTTGAGAAAGATGTCGTCAATTAACATCTCAGAGTTAGTTAAGATGGAAGTAGAAGCAGGGTCAGCTACTAAGGCCCCAAAGTTGCTTAAAGGAACCGACTTCGTTGCTTGGAAGGATCGGTTCGAACAATATGTCAAGTACCAGGATGCGAAAATGTGGGTATGCATCCAGGATGGTTATATTCCACCAACTATGGAGTACGAAGGTCGTGATCAGATCAAAAAGTACATCAAAATGGAAGAAGAAGAGAAAAAGATGTATGAGGCCGAGAGCAAGGCTCATGCTGCTATCACTATGGCTCTTCCACAAGAGATCCTTCATACTTTTAGAAAGTACAAGACAGCAAGAGAGCTTTGGGAAGCTCTTGAGAACCGGTTTGAAGGAAATGTGGGAATCCGTGCTTCGAAGATCAAATTGCTCAAAACTCAATTCTCGGTCTTCAAGTATCTGAAAAACGAATCACTTGATGATATCATCACCAGATATTATCATCTGATGACTGAACTCAGCAACTATTCAATTGCATATAAAGAAGATGAGATTGTTGAGAAGCTTCTTGATGCTCTCCCACCAAAATGGGAGATGTATACTGTGTTGATGAGAGAAGATAAAGACTTTGCTGACTATGACCTTGAGACAGCAGTTAACAAGCTCCGAACCTTTGAGCTTAACATGGTTAGAAAGGAGACACCTACGGATCAGGTTCAAGATCCAGGTATGTATGGTGCTAAAGTCAACTCTAGTTCAGGTTCGAAGACTGAATCAGCTGCCTACTACTCGAAGGGAGAGTCGGGCGCCAACTCATCACATGAGGGGCATGTGTCAGTCAACACGAATGGTGATGTTTGCTTTGTAGCAGGTGGATCTAGTGCATCTAAACCGCAAGCAAGCAAGAGTAGTTGCTCTCCAAGTATTCCTAGCAACAACTACTCTAAGATGCCTATAAGTGTCAAATCTGCTGAAGAGCAGTTTGCTCTCTATGCTTCTTTTATTGCTTCCTATGAGAACTACATTCAGGGGAAGATTGTTGATCCAGCTATGTTGGATGAAGACTATGACCAGATTGATGCTGATGATCTGGAAGAAATGGATCTGCAATGGCAGATGGCTATGATCGTGAGAAGAGTGAAACGGTTTATGAAAAAGACCGGAAGAAAGTTTGTCGGTGGAAGGCCAGGGTTTGACAAGACGAAGGTAAGATGCTACAACTGTCAGCAAAACGGCCACTTTGCTAAGGAGTGCAGAAATAAGCGTGTAGAACGTGGTCAAGGCAAGTCTACACAACATAATGGGGGTAGTAAAGATTATAGTGCCATGATTTCCAGAGAAGATGGTGAATATAACTGGAACCTGCATTCTGAAGAAATCTTTGAACAGGCAAATTTGGCGAATGTGGAAAATGAAGAAAGTGAGAAAGCTACTGGAGAAGAAAAAGCTTTCATGGCTAATGCTAAAGACCAGCTCTCCGAGGTATGTTCTAAACCTACTTGTTCTAAATGTGAAAACTTGTCTGAGCAATTAGCAACTATAACTGATCAGTATGTTAGTTTGGATGCTGAGTTTAAAACTCTAAAAGAAGATCATCATTTTACAAAAGCAAGAGAAAATAGCTATAAAGTTAAAATAAAAGCTTGTGAAAAAGATATTAAAAGTCTAAAAGCAAAACTTGCTGAAAAAATTCAAGTGATTGATCTAAGCTATGAAGTTTTGGAAGAAAAAACCAAACTAATAGCTGAAAGAGAAAAACAGATTGCTGATCACCAGGTGAAAGTGGTGGAACTGAATAGAAAACTTGAGCAGTACAGAAATTCCTCTGCTATTCTTGATCACCTTGTTAGTGATCAAGGTTCCTCAGTTAAGAGGGGAGGAATTGGTTATCATGAGGTTCCACCACCTTATAATCACAATTACACTTTTAATCCTAGTAATCTGAAATCTGTTGACTTTGAGGTTGTTCAGACAGTTCCAATTAAGGTAACTAGTAAAGAACCAGATGTTAGTAGAGGCGAAACAAGTCCGCCTGTGTCAAGTGTTAAAATTTCTGTTCCGAGTCCGGTCTCATCAGATTCGGATAAGTCATTCGAGTCGGGTAAGACAAAGGAGGAGGTTGTATTACCAAACAGTGGAGAGAAAGATAAAACAACTAAAAAGAGTTCTCCGCTAAACCCTTATGTCCCACCATATGTGAGACGAACGGGCGGTAGTACAGCCTCGACATCCAAAACAACTGTTGAAAAGAAAGTTGAGCATAGGTGTTGTTTTAGGTGTAATCAATTAGGGCACCTAGTTGCAGATTGCCCTCTGAAGCAGCGATTCAGAGGTGTGAGGCATACCAAAACTGAGACTAAGCCTAATGGTAATTATAATACTGGTAAAAGTGAAAACCATTCAAAATTCAGAAATCAGACTAATTCAGGTTTTCAAAGAAACCAATCTCAGTTTCACACTGCTGATAACCAAACAGTAAGTTATAATTCTTTCAATTCACAAAGGTTTGGAAGGCCTCACAATCAATCAACAAGGAGGTATACTAATAGGACTTACAGGAATTATACAGAGACTAACTTTGGAATGCCAAAGTTCGGGATGTATAGATCCAAGACCAATTGGTCTTGGGTCCCTAGATACTAATCTTTTGCTTTAATCGTGCAGGAACAGTTGAACAGGGCTGCCAATAATCTTTGGGTTGTGGATAGCGGCTGTTCCCGGCACATGACGGGTAACAAATCTTGTTACACGATTTGAAACCTGTTCAAGGAGGGAGAGTGAGCTTTGCTGGAGAAAGTGGAGGCAAGATTACAGGAATGGGAACGGTGTCTAATGGAAAGATGACTCTAGAGAAAGTAAACTTTGTCGAAGAATTGAAGCACAATCTGCTGAGTGTGTCGCAGATCTGTGATAAGGAGTACACCGTACATTTTACAAAGAATGAGGCGATTGTGTTGCATCCTGGTTTTCAGATACCAGAGGAGTGGATTGTGATGAAGGCTCCACGTGAGAGGAATACGTATATTATGGATATGAGGTCGACTGAAATGGCCACGGAAGAATCATGCCTTATGACAAAAGCGAGCGAATCGGAGTCCGAATTGTGGCATAGGAGAATGGGGCACATTCATCTTCGGAAGATGAACCACATTGTCAAGAATGGACTTGTGCTGGGCGTTCCCTTGAAAAGTTTCAACTTTGAAGACAAATGTCTAGCGTGCAAGAAGGGAAAGCAGCACAAGAAATCCCATCACACCAAGAAGGTCAATTCTATTGTCAGTACTCTAGAATTGCTTCACATGGATCTCTTCGGTCCCGTGAATGCAAAAAGTCTAGGAGGTACTTCTTATTGCTTGGTGATCACTGATGATTACTCACGATATTCGTGGGTATATTTCCTGAAATCAAAAGATGAAACGGCTCAGATGGTGAAGAATTTGATTACCAAAGTTGAGAACGTTATGAATAAAAGGGTTAAGTTCATCAGGAGTGACAATGGAACGGAGTTCAAGAATTATGAAATGGAGATCTTCTGGCTTCAGAAAGGGATTCAGCACCAGTACAGCGCTCCGTATACTCCGCAACAGAATGGAGTGGCTGAGAGGAAGAATAGAACGTTAATTGAAGGAGCCAAAACTATGCTGGCTGATTCGAAGCTTCCTGTGGTGTTCTGGGCTGAAGCTGTTGCTACAGCCTGTTATATCCTGAATAGAGTCTTGACTGTTAAAAGACTTAATAAAACGTGTTATGAGCTTATGCATGGGAGGAAGCCCAACTTGAGTGGTCTTGAACCATTCGGGTCCCCTTGTTCGATTTTAAAGACAAATTCTAAATTTGGTGAAGTAGCCGATGAAGGAATCTTAGTCGGTTATGTTGTTGGGACTCCCAACAGACGTGTCTTTAATACATCGACCGGCAAGGTTGAGGTGGTGTGTAACACCGATATCACAAGTTACAAACCGCCAAAACCAAGCAACGGACCTGCTGAGTTTTTCGACTATGATAGACTTTTTAAGTCTTTTAACATACCTTATTTGGATAGTGCAGAAGTAGAAGAAAGAGTTGCTACGAAGATGATCCTTGATGAGGAAGAAAATCTAGTGCAAAGACAGCTGTTTGATAAATGTCAACCTTCCTCATCAAATGCTATCGATACCCCTGCTGCCTCTCCTGAAGAAGAATTTTTCAATCCGTTTCACTCTCAGCAAGGAACAACCATTGACGAGCTCTCTTCTAACTTGGAAGACAATTTGCATGTCGGTTCGGTTCCGACCACGAGAATTCATAAAGATCACCCTTTGGAGAATGTGATTGGTGATGTGTCCTCCGGTGTACAAACAAGACGTAGCTTGAATGAGCACACCTGTGTTTACACAAGCATTAAAGAGACAGGCATAATCAACGAATGCTTGTACACCTGCTTTATCAGCCAGATTGAACCAAAGAATTATCAAATGGCTCTAAAGGACAGCTCGTGGGTCGAAGCCATGCAAGAAGAGCTGGCTCAATTCAAGAAAATGGAAGTTTGGACTTTGGTTGAAAAACCAAAGAATGTGCATGCGATAGGCACAAAATGGGTTTTTAAGTGCAAGAGAGATGAGAAAGGGATTATTATAAGAAACTAGGCGAGGCTAGTCGTTAAAGGTTTTAATCAACAAGAGGGGATTGATTATAATGAAGTGTTCGCTCCTGTGGCAAGATTGGAAGCCATTAGATTGTTTTTGGCATTTGCTGCTTATAAGAAGATGAAGGTATTTCAGTTAGACGTGAAAAGTGCGTTCCTAAATGGGAAAGTTGATGAGGTTGTGTACGTTGAGCAACCTCCAGGTTTTCCTGACCCAGACTTTCCAGACCACGTGTACAAGTTAAGCAAGGCGTTGTATGGACTACATCAGGCACCTCGTGCCTGGTACTCAACTTTATCAGATTACTTGCTTGAAAATGGGTTTGAAAGAGGGAAGATAGATAGCACGTTGTTCTTCAAGAGAGAAGGAAGCGACTTCCTGCTGGTGCAAGTCTACGTGGATGACATTATCTTTGCTGCATCAAAAGTCTCCATGTGTCAGGAGTTTGAGGCCGTCATGAAGAAAAGGTTTGAAATGAGTGCTATGGGTGAACTAACTTTCTTTTTAGGATTGCAGGTTGATCAGAAGAAGGATGGGATGTTCATTCATCAGACCAAGTATGTCCATGATGTGCTCAAACGCTTCAAGATGGAGGACAGCACTCCATTCGATACTCCAATCTGCGTCAACCATAAATTGGGTGCTGAGACAGACAATGACGCAGATGTGGACCCAACTCAGTATCGGGCTATTATAGGTTCTTTAATGTACTTAACTGCTTCTAGGCCTGATATTATGTTTGCAGTTTGTCTTTGTGCCCGTTTTCAGGCAAACCCAAAGGAATCTCACATGAAGGGTGTGAAGAGGATCTTGCGATATCTCAAAGGCAAACCTAAGCTGGGGTTGTGGTACGCGAAGGGAGGAGACTTGGAGTTGGTAGCTTACACAGATTCTGATTATGGAGGGTGCAATCAGAGTCGGAAGTCAACTACTGGAGGATGTCAGTTTCTAGGAGGCATATTAGTGTCCTGGCAATGCAAGAAGCAGACATCAGTCGCCATTTCAACATGTGAGGCAGAATACATGGCAGCATCCAACTGCTGCTCCCAGGTTCTGTGGATTCAACAACAGTTACGCGACTATGGTCTGAATTTCTCACTTACTCCAATTTGTATTGATAACACTGCTGCTATCGTTGTCTGTCATTTCTAAAAGCTGGTCCGTAGCTAGTGATCAACTCATCCACATTTTTTTAGCCCCGTAGCTAGTGATCAAAATATGCAATTGAGGCCTCCCCCTCGAAAAATAAAATCTCAAGTAGGGCATCTAGGATGATAAGTAATTACCTTGGTTTTTGCGTGATACGATCCTCGAGTGTGAGTGTGAAACTTATTAAGCCAAAGAATATCACACCAAACATTCACGAATCTACTAGCCTCATTGTCGGTCATTTTGATCACTAGCTACGGTCATTTCTATCGTTGTCGGTCATTTCAACTCATCCACACCTTCCTTATAACTAGCAATTTGTATAAATACTCGTTTACAATGCAATAATTACCTTGGTTTTTGCGTGATACGATCAAGACTTTGTTTGTGGCTGATATCGTTGTCGGTCATTTCTAAAAGCTGGCCACTGATGGTGGCTCGTTGTTTTGGGATTTTATAACTCTAAATGTGAGATGCTATGATTCTATTATATTAACAGATTTGGGTTGGAGTACATTTCATATTATCGTGCAAATATATTATGTTTATAGCTAAATAAAGTATGAAAAGCAAGGAATCTTAAATTAAGTTTAGCTTTTGAGGGAAATCATATCTTTATAAGATGAAGATCATGATCGTGAATGTTACAAGTGGCTGGAATGCTTCAGTTAACATTAACATCATTTACTTCAATTATTATATGATATATGGTTTATTTATATTTTTATTGTCTTTTTAATATCTATTTATCATATTTTTATGCATATTTCTAAACGTTTTTAAAAATCTTCATTTTTTAAACAATTTTGCTGCAATTAACATGGTATTAATAAAGTAACCAATGATTTTGGAGAGAAAGGGATGTAGATAATAAAGTTTATGTAACTTCAAGGTGTAAATTATTTGTTACAAAGGTTGATATTTATAACAAAAAATCACTATCGGGAAATACTAATGGGGAACAAACATGTATAATTGGTTTGAAAAAGTGGCCATCCAAAATCGTATCTAAAATCATAACTCCCTTTGGAATTTCGCTGATTTATATACTAAAGCGTTTGACAAATCAAGATTTCAAAGCCTTGTTGAGTTGAATGGGATGATCAATCCCGAGTAACCATGCTTTTTGTGCATATAAAAAAAAATGTCACTATCGCTTAAAATTATGTCGGTTACCTCAGTTTGAAGGACATATCCTCGGATATGTTTGGTCCTCATTTTCTACTTGTAGAGTTTGAGGGTTGCCATTAACCAGATGACTGAATGTGACCGGGGCGGTTTATGATGTGTTTTTATTCTTTCGCTGAAAATTAGTCGTTCATACTTAGTTAGAAGGACACATACTTGTATGTGGTCGGTCCAGCGGATCCATTGGATCCTCAGGATAACTGTTTACCTGAAGACTTTGAACTGATCGGGGCGATTGAAGTCAAAATTTTTTTTTTAGGGAGATGAAATTATTTTTCAAGTCTACTACTTCGTAAGAAGTTACTTTACTATGTTTAACAGAAAATTGGTCCAACCTTGGAAAGTGATAGATATACTGATTCTGTGTGCTTAACTAGTGAAGTTATTAGGCTTAAAAGTCTTTAGAACAGTCATTGTATGTCATGGTAGCTTTTATGGTGCGTAAAAGTAGAAGTGATACTAACTAAATCTACTCGATTTTATGTGGAAACTCCTTAAGAGTTGTGCATGTCTTCATACATATCTTTCCAAATGATAGGCAGAAAAGCGATTACCCAGTCATACACGAGCCCGTGAGTGTTCTGAGTCCCGTGAAGATAGCGTGTCAAGACACTGCAGTGATCCAGATTCGGGACTTGCAGTTATTTTCTACTTGAAGTTGTGTATATATATGTTAGATTAAAAAAATGTGTGTATTCTAGAGTTCATAAGGTTAATGATTCTCAATCAAGACGCAAGAAGGTGAACGGGAAACAGAGTCGAAGATCGAAGTGTAATCACTACTTAATCAGACACTACGGGTCAAGGTCAATTCGGGGTGACTTGGGGAAAGCCAAATACGCTTTGAGAATAGATAGGAGGCATCATAATCTCTGAGTTGTTGCCCACTTAATTTTTGAGCTTAATTGAACTTAACTCGTATCACAGAAACGATGAAAACCATCTTAAGTTATTTACCTGCCTACAACCTGTTTCTTTATGTTATAATACAGCTAAACACGGATCTATGTGACAGTCACGTAGTTAGTATGATTCCTGTTCGGATCTTTTCTAAAACATGGTAGTCCCTGTCTAGACTGAAATTTGATCCCTTGTACTTTAATTTTTAAAAGTTTTTGGTACTTAGGTAGTTTATGATTTTATAACTGGTTACTTGGACTTGATCGTGTCATTTAATTCTTAAAGGGAAGTTTTTAAAACTTAATTGCAAAATGTCACATGAGGTTCGATTTCGATGCAACCCTATCAGACTCGGAAAGAATAGCTGCACTAGAGCGGGTCGTGGCAGAGCAATCTAGGATATATCTTATCCAGACCCAGGCTATTCAGCGCCTAGTAGCAGAAAATCAACTACAGTCGTCCCTCCTGGTTGAACATGGAAAAATTATAGATGCTATGAAGGAGTTCTTGGCATCTCAGGGGGAGACGAGCTGTAAAGGCGACGAGCTCAGGACAAAGAAGAAGAATGACAGAGACGATGATCCCAATGCATCGAAAGGTGCAGGTGGTGAGTTGCCAAGAACTACTCAAGCTCTTGGGACAACCACAGCTCAGGGGGAGTCTGCAGGTGCAGCTGGCGGTTCTGGTGGTGATGAGGTGGTGATGGTAGATGACGAGGAGATGGGAGATGATGTGATCGATGCCTTGAAGGAGTTGGATGATGATATGTTAGATGTTGATGATGTGTGTGATGATGATGTGCTGCCATTAGAAGAAATTGAGAAGATTGGTGCACAGATAGTGATAGAAGATGATGTTGAAGAAGGTGAAATTGTAGAGGAGAATGTTGAACACGAGCTTCCAACTGTTGAGAAGTCGAATGTATGTGAAGATACAGTAGTTGATGATACAGAATGGGAGGAGCAGCCTAGATGGAAGGAAGGCTATGCTCATTGGTTTATCAAAACGAAGAAGCCAGTGGTACCTACAATGTTCAAGAAAAGTTATAATATTAAAGGGTACGCTGAGTCAAAGAAAGGCATTATTTGTTGGTTATATGATGAACAGCTAAAAGTGTTCGTGGTCAAAAGATATGATGGGATCCAATACTTTAAGAGGACGTTGAGATCTCTAATTACCTTACCTGAGTGTGAGGTAAAGGATTTGGCCAGACTGGGGTTGATTAATAGAAGTGATGATAATATGGCCAGAGTTATTGGGAAGATAGTATGGAAAGAAAGTATTAAAGAGAAAAAGTTTGAGTTGTTAAAACCACAGAAAGGGAAATTAGTTGAAGATACTGAAAGAGGAATGAGAGCAGATGGCAAACCTTGGATGGTGATGAAATATAAGCCGATTCGGTGTTTGAAAGAGGTTCCAATGAAGACTATGCCTCAAGATGTGCTGAAAGATCTGAAATGGTGGTATGTGGATTGCCAGACTGCTGAAGCCGTGATGGAAGACGAAGACGAACAAGAAGTGCTAAGAGTGTATGATCCGATGCATCTTGTTAATTTATCTAAAGCTGATCTGCAGGTGTTAAACGAGAAGAAGATATTCTATATTCCTGCTTGGAAAGACGAAGCGAGGAAATATCATCAATAGTCTAATCCAATCCCGGATGTATGGAATATTTCGATCTATGTGCTTCGTCCACGATTAATTCACGAAGGTCATGGAGGGTCAGGATCCAAATCCGATTTTTGAAATAGAGAATTTCGTCCACGCGCTGTTCGAAATTCTTCTCATTGCCGTAAAGTCCCTCCTTTTCCAATTGTTCATCTTTCAACACCTCACGTTGAGCGACTCGAATCAGGTCCGAAAGATTAGACTGGACTATCATCCCCAGTGCTCGCACTCGCAATGGCTTAACCCGATGTTTCCTACTCAAGGCATCAGCTACAACGTTAGCCTTGCCGGGGTGATAACGGATGTCACAGTCATAGTCGCTTAACAACTCGACCCATCTTCGTTGCCTCATATTCAGTTCTCTGATCGAATATGTGCTGCAAACTTTTATGATCGGTGAAGATGGTGCACTTTGTACCGTAGAGATAATGTCTCCAGATTTTAAGTGCGAAGATAACCGCTCCCAGTTTTAAGTCGTGAGTAGTGTAATTTTTCTCGTGTACTTTTAACTGTCGGGAAGTATAGGCTATAACCTTATTATACTGCGTCAACACGCATCCTAACCCTCTACGCGATGCGTCACAATACGCGACAAAACCATCGTCTCCATCGGGGAGACTTAAAATCGGCGCTTGGCACAATTTTAATGGTTTCTATCTTATTTGGGTCTATGTGAAATCCTTGTTGCTTTACAACATGACCAAGGGATTATGCATTCTTTATTCAAAATCACATTTCAAAAACTTCGCGTACAACTCCTCTTGCTTTAACACTTCCACAATTTTCCTTAACCATCGATCGTGCTCTTCTTTACGTTGCGAATATATCAAAATATCATCAATGAATGTTATGACAAATTTGTCAAAATAAAGTTACAGACTCGGTTCATGAGTTCCATGAATGCTGCCGGCGCATTTGTTAGCCGAAAGGCATAACTAAGAATTCATAATGGCCGTAGCGAGTCCGAAACGCTGTTGTTGCAACGTCCTCCTCTTGGATTTTTCATTTGGTGATAACTATATTTAAGACCAATTTTCTAAAAAAAAATAAATCGCCCCTTGCAGTTGGTTAAACAGATCATTCACTTCGAAGAAGTGAATACCTATTCTTGATCGTCACTTTATGCAATTCTCTCTAATCAATACATATCCTAACACTTCCGTCCTTCATTTCCCAATTAACACTGGTGCACCCCATGGTGACTAACTAGATCGTATAAAACCTTTATCCAATAATTCTTGCATTTCAGTTGGTGCAAGTCGGTAAGATGCTTTAGCAACAGGGCCAGCTTGAGGTATTAAATCGATTCTGAATCCGACCTGTCGGGTTGGCGGTAATCCAGGAAGTTCTTCTGGGAAAACTTCTGGAAATTCGCGTACCATCGGGATATCTTCTATATGTTTTCTTTTAAATTCTTTGGCAATCGCGTTCGTTAAATACACCACGTCTTCTTGTCGTAAATATTATAACATCTCAAGATGAGATTAGAGTGGTAACATAATATCGTATACTTTTCTCTGTATCTAATCGCTTCATCGTCCGAAGGAGAGCTTCTAATCATCTTCTTTTCATATTTGATTTCAGCTTCATGTTGAGTTAGCCAATCCATGTTAACTATTACGTCAAAACTTCTTAACTTTACTGGTCGTAAGTCAATAAGGAAAAGTTAATCGTTCAGAATAATAGGACAATTCCGAACAATTTAGTTAACCATTAGGGGTTTACCGTTAGCGATTCTACAGTATAGGGTTCTATAGTTTCACTAATCGGTATCTTTCCAAATGATAGGAGGTTAACAGGAACTAACTTCTATCGACGACCGTAAAAACATCACTGAAGCCTATTGATTTAAAACTACAACATACTTAATACCACCTTTGGGTCATGACGTGCTTCATTTGAATTACTCACAAAAGCACGGCTCCTTGCTTGATCAGAGGTTGATGCTTGTCATGAGGTTCATCTTCCACGACACCTTGGTTCAACTTTGGGCAATTTCTCTTGAAACGTTCTGTACTGCCACATTCATAGCAAGTACAACTGTTTGGCATAATTTGATTTCTTTGGATGGATTGTTATTGAAGTTGTTGGGTTCGGAGTGGTTGTACATCAATGGGTTGGGGTTGCCGGTTCACATGGCTTCAATTGGTTCTACAAATGGGGCATTACATCCATCTTTACCACACCTGTGGCCTACTATCACTCGACATTCTTCTTCCTGCCGATAACCATATTTTCCACAGTTAGGGAAGGACCCTTCATGTGGTTCATGTTTTCACACCAGAACTAGTCTTAGTATAATTCTGGGTTGTAGGACATACCTACTTATTCAAAGCCTATCTTGCACTATACCTTTATCATTTCTCTTCTTTATTACTCGACGTCTCACCTAACGTCCTTCCAGTCCACTTCCCATAGAGTCAAATATATCAATGCTGGCTTGCGACACAACCCTTTCAAAGGTTGTATATTTTACAGGATTGACTATACTCTTTATCGATGGAGTTAGTCCCCAATATTGCGCTCACTTCGCTTAGTTTCAGGAGTAATTAGCCATGTTACCAGACATGACAATTCCTTCAAACGATTAGCGTTTTCTAAGTGATCAGCATACAACATTTCTGTCTTCCATAGCTCAGTTTCCAATCTCTGAACTTAATTACCCGAATAAAAGTGCTCTAGCACAAGAATTTTAAATCCTGACCATATCATCTGAGCAAAAATTTTCTATCTATAATTTTGTACCATCGTGTTCCATCACGATACAACATAATCTACCAACATATCTGTAGCATATTTCACTACACAATGTTCTAGACTCTTACCAATATCCTTAACCATTTCGATCTTTTCTATCCACTCGCAAATCTATTCCTCCCTTTACCATCAGTAAACTATTAATAATCCCCTTAACACAACCGATAACATATCCTTATACCGGATCTAATTCATTACGACAACTATTCATGTTTAGTTTATAACTAATACTTGTAGTCATAATAGTATTTGGTGGGACATTATCACTCTTAGTAATACCACTAAGAATTGAAATATTCATATTCATGTGATCGCTCGATCTATAATTCTGCGATCACATTTGCATCAACACTAACAGTGATCTGTGATACGACATCCGGTATCATCATCTGCTATCTTTGAGCAATCAACTGACTCATATCAATCTCCATCGTTGGAGTTATTCTTTTTATGTCATTCTGCTGTACTCATCCCGTACGCAGTAATCAATACTAATCTCACCGTATAACTCGTTACCAGCTCAATCATATCAACAGGTACACATACACACCAAATATTATCATACATATTACACATACCAGTATCTAGTATATATATATGTCCCACAATATAATAACATACGGACTTAACCTGACGTCGGTTAACGTTTAAATATATTTCATAACCCTTGTCACCAACTGACATATAGATCTTTCTCAACAAAGATTAATGTTTAATATACTTGATTTCAATATCCTTCTGCATGTCAGCATAACCGATACATGCTCACCGTGCGCACCAAACGATTACGTACCACGGAGTTATAATATCCGTGTTTATTCGTATATCCGGCATACACAGTATACCACCTACGAACGAATAACCAACTATGCTATAATGATTCCAACACCTCTTTGTGTATGGGTAATCATTCTATTCGAGTATACATGGGTATAGGCATCTAACGGATGTAAGGTTAACATAGGGAGTTGCAAGGTTCAAGGTAATCGCGCAACATGGGTTGCCTTCAATATTATTAACTACCATTATGGGAAACTCTATCACTTGCTCAGTCAATGTCCTCAGGCGTTCTAGGTTTGCTAAAATCAGTAATTCTAGATCTGGAGGTGGTATGTCACATATGTTTGAGAGTGAGCAATACATATATATATTTCTATATATTATTTTTATCTGCTCATTTATTATCAAATTCATTATTATTATTATTTTATTTATTTATTTATTTATCTTAATGGAATAAGAATGGGTTCAGGTACAGGTCCATCCGTACGTGAGGGTCGGCAGTTCGGGTGATCATAGGGAGTTATTAAGATATAAGGTACCGGTGTTGGTAGGGTAAGGGATTTATCAATTTTGGTTGGGAGTGACGGTTACTAGATATTTTTGGTTAATATCAAACGGGAGATCTAACTTGGTACTACCATAACTATGGCCCGATAAGTCAGACTTATCATCAACCGATGCTCTAGAAATTTCAGCATCCTCGGTACTTTTATTATTTCATCCCCCGGTTCCTTATCCGGGTCCTATTTCTCAATTCATGTACCCACAAAATATGTACATATATATATATACACATTACCACGTATAAATAATATTATATACTTTACACATATGTTGCCATTTTTACCTATTAATGTACCCCGTGACTTCCCCTAAATTCCCTCATGCGGACAAGTCTGTTATTATGTTCCGGACCATAATAACTCACTTGTCCATCCAAGTTCATCCAGATCTCGTCACTATAAATTATTAGTTGATATTCAGATCCTATAATACTTGAGCAACTGGTTATATTTTAGGTATCTTTTAAAGACATCCTAATTCTTTTATAACCAATGGCTCTGATACCAACTTCTGTAACACCCCGCAACCGCAGCGGAAACGTAAACGGGATGCGACAGACACCTCTGATATCAACCACATTGTTTATAAAGAAAACTGAATGCATTAATATACTTCAAAATTTCATTATCTCGTATTTCATTACCGTCTAGGTGATACACACATCATACAATACGATACATAATTCTATCTGTTATAATGTATCCTAACATCCCGCACGCAAATCTTACACACATCAAGCACTTAGCACGTAAGCAATCACTTCATCTTAATTGTACCTGAAAAGCATGTGAGAAAACGGGTCAACTACGAATAGTTGGTGAGTTTCACAATTCGAGTAAACCATGATAAATCATTATCAAAATATAATATTATCTGGGGACACTGTTAACCCAGTACTGTACTCATTCTGGGGGCAACGTTAACCCAGAAACACTTCCAAAGACATCTGGGGACACAGTTAACCCAGTAACACTTCCAAAGACATCTGGGGACACTGTTAACCCAGTACTGTACCCATTCCGTACGATTCCCGTACAATCAAATATATATAAATCCACGCAAATCCATGCGTTCAGTATGTACTTAAACATCTCAGTAAAAACATGCTTCCGCCCCGAGAAAATATTCGAAAACAGTTCAGAAAAAGGGGCTCGTGAAACTCACCTTAGCACATGCAAGCAGGTAACAACAATCATTATCAGTTAACACGTCCAATCTGTAATATGATCCCTACGATCGTTACTATACACTCATTATTAATATAACTTTAACCAAGTTAACCGGTACATCTGGGGACACTGTTAACCCAGCACTATACCCGTTCTGGGGGCAATGTTAACCCAGAAACACTTCTCCGGACTCAGATTGTGATGTCGTTTAGAGTTCCATGGTCACAACTACTATTAGTCGTTTTTCTCGTTTTGCGTGCCTAGCACGGTTATCTGTTTTTACGTTTCAAAAATGAGTTTGGTCACACACGACCCGAAAGTAGTGGTTGACTGATAATTTAATTAAAGTTGTGAGATTTGAGCTCGGTTTAGACGCCCCGATTGGCCGCGGGTCCCGTTTCCGTCTTTGACGTATCGGAAACTGTTAAAATAGGTTAAAATTACTCAAATCATCCGAATTATGTTCGGATGATTTATTTTTACTTGTTTAACTCAATTATATGAAAATAGTTCATTTTTAGGGTTTTTATACACCAGTCAGCTCGCTTAAGCGAACTTCACCGGTTTACGCGTTTTAACTTTAAAAGTTTGATAATTAGCACAAATAATTATCCGTTTAATCTCGGATCTTGAAATTTTGCACAAATCACTTTTTAACAGTGGGGAATTTTATAAAAATATTTCCAGAATTAATTCTTATATTTAAAATTTATTTATCTATTTTTAAACACCATTTAAACACTAAATATGTCGTAAATACCAAACAATCTTAGAAAAATCCCAAATTTCTCCTGGATGTCCCCTGCCATCCACATAGTCCCCTGTAAATTTTCCAGAACCAAAATCTTCTTACATGCCATTTTCACTAAAACCGAGCTAGAAAACCCTAGAACTCGTTTAACCTAAAAGCCTACTTAGACTTCTCAAACTGACCTCAAATTTTGTGTGTAACTTATAAATGATATAAAAAGCTTATCTGCTATTTTTCAGAATTTTTCATGATATTTAACTATTTTTCACCATTTTTAGCCAAAACCGAGCATTAAATTCACCAAATATTCATCCTTAATCCAAAAATTACCAACAATTCACAGAAATCTTATTTTCATGTGTAGAACATCCCTGTAAAATTTCATGACCTAACTCTAAACCATCAACAATCTGTCCCAAAACACATACACCGAACATAAACCGAATATACCTTTCATTTTCCGCCACTACAAGCTACAAACTCGTCTTTCCGCCTTATCTACCACTAAACACAGAGCCTACAAACAACATACAACAATACCAAGCAAGTTACACTCACGATCAAGCCATTTCTTTCATGGTTTCGGTTATGATTCCAAAACAAAGATTTAACCGTAAAAATTCGTTTTTGATTCGTTTAACTCCTTTCTTGGACCAAGATCCCTTGTATAACCCGTATACATCACTTGATCATGCAAGAATCGGTTTTCATCTTTGAAACCTTATTTTCTTGCAAATAAACTCAAGAAACGAAGATGAACACGTGAATAACTCGATCATTACCTTGTTTTTCTTGCTAGAACTCTCGGTTTTTGGATGAAATTGTTGAGAGAATTGATGATCTTGTGGAATTGGTTGTAAAAAAAAAATGAGGATGAATGGGGTGTAAGAGGGAGTCCGATCGGAAGTAGTGAGGGGGTGGGGTGGGACCCACCTCTTCATTCTTTGCCACATGTTTGGATTTCGGATATCCGGATAATGTTTTGGATAATCTGGTTCAGTTCGTTTTTCGGTTAAATGTTTAATTTGGCTTAAAACGAGGCTAAAACGGTCGTTTTTCGGCTAAAAATGAAATTTATATAAAACCACTTTAAAAACTTAAACCATGACTTCCATTAACTTAAAATACCATGTTATTAATAATTGCGCATCTTTTTCGGCTTGATCGATTGTCTCTTGCTCGGTTTGGTATTAAAGGTTTCGTTTAATGTACCGACGTACCATTAAATCGAAATTCTTTTTCTGTGCTTTAATTCACTTATCCCGAAGCTTTAATACTTCGTAAACATCACTAAATATCATATATCTCGTCTATAATTGAACCCTCGATTCGTTCGGGTTTCAATAACTATCGATCGATTAATCGCATATTCAATACGATGAATTATATATTCACGTACGATCAATACAGTGAACCATGTATTCTCGTATAATTACTATGGTAATTCATGTACCCGACATTAAATATGACGTAACTATCGTCTACCGGTTAGGGTATACCGGGTTTTGTCGGAATCGTTACATTCAAGTTCTCAGTCCTTCAGGTATTTCTTCACCATCTTTGTCATTTTGTTACATTTTCGAAGAAGCTTATCTCCTATCTTCTTCTTCTTCTTGTTCCCTTCCACAACTATCTTCTTCCTCAAGTCATCGGTCTCGTGCAAGGCCCTGTCTAGATGTTTCTCTTGGAACCGCGGAATCTCATTTGGGTATCCATATCTTGGCGGCGGATCGCGATACCCCATCATGACTATATCGTAGTGGTTCTTTGGGTTTGGGTATGGCGATGATGTCACGTCAGACAGATAGTTGAAGAATGCCTCAGTAGCTTCATTTTGTTGGCAGATCTCGTTCGATTGCTCTTCGACTGACGGAATGTTACCTTGATATGGCGGGAAACTTGGTGGAGACTCGTTCCTTAGGCTTTTAAGGTATTGGACATAAGGGTCTACAGATCCATGCTTCGGGTTCTTGTGGAAGAAGGGTTGCACGCATCATTGACTTGGTGAGCAATCACAATCTGATGGTTCTTCCATTGGGGTCGTTTCTTCTTCAGGTTCTTCCTCCTCTTTAGGTTCCTCTTACTCTTCAGGGTCTTCTTCCTCCATCAATTTTGCGGTCTCGTGCACCATTGAGGGTATACAGAAGCTTTCATATGGTAGCATGACTCTCATTCTTGGCTTTCGGGATAATCCTTTGGAAGAGTTGGGGTGAGAATCCACATCATCGAGAGTAGATGTTCCGGTATGCCACCTTCTTTGATCGTAATGGCATTGCATCCAATCGGACGAGTCGGATTCCGATTCCTCATTTATTTTTTTGTTGGCATTGCATCCAATGTATGAGGATTCGGAGGCTGACATGTTGGAATCTCAGATGGATGGTGTGTTGGAACTTCGAACGGATGGTATGTTGGTACATCGGACGAATGGTACATTGGTATGCTTGATGGATGGTAGCTTGAGTGTCTTGGGGGCTCATTCCTTGACATCGGTGGATCATCAGGTAAGTTGATTGGACATTTTTCGGTTCCGGGGAAATATATCGGTTTGGTTCGGTCGATCGCGTGGCCTTGATTGAGAAAGGCTTTGTAGTAATCCTCGTTCTTGCTATATTTAGGTAGGGGTTCGGGAATTCCAGCCTTCTTTGCTTCACGTACATAGCTATCCATCATCTTCTCGAAAGACATCTAATTGGTTGGGTGGTTTAGATTGAGGTGGGATAGAAAAGGTTACCAGCCTATCTTATCCATATTTAAATAAAAAAGTAAATAAAATATTTTTCTTATTCACTTGGATTGAAGCTTAGGTTTTATTATTTTAATACCTAATTTTCTAAGATCGATGGCTCTGATCGATACCAACACTTGTCACACCCCAGACCACGGCCTAGGCGTATGCCACATATGTTGGTACCACATTTGTAAATAAATCAGAGTTACGATTTAAAAGCGGAAGTCTATATTTATGTGGATTTAAAGTATAATATTTACATTACAAAAGACGGGATTATAAAACACCCATTTTAAGTTTGACAAAATATTACTTGTTCATTACAAACTACCACTTCTATATTAAAGTTAACAAAATAATCCGAGCCATTGGATATCTTATGCACTTCGTCATCCCAAGCTTCTAATCTTGATTATCTGCAAAATGTTTAGAAAATACGCCAGCAACACATGCTGGTGAATATGCTGACGCTAAAAATATTTTCTTTTACTTGATTACCCCTCGAGACATAACTAGGTCCGGCCCATCGTGGGTTAGGAATAATCAAGCTTTAAAACAAACACAATTATAAACTCAAGTCTCTACACTAAGCACCCCAGCAAACACCGCAACATTCGACATTACTTAGGTACCATACGTATACACATGGTCAGTCTCACTCGGACGTAACTTAGGTCCGACCCATCGTGGCGGAGGTCATGACCAAGTGTGGCGCGGTGTGCCCACCGACTTTATTATGACATATGTAAGGATCCAAACAAACGTACACGACAGCCTGAGGGCTAGCGCTTACTTTTGTTTATAACGTTTTAGAGACAAGTAGTCCCATGTAATTCTTTTCATTTAATTCTTTTGACTCGATTAAACAAGTTTGTAAAGTTGGGGCGTATTCACCTTTTTTTTGGATCAGCTTCAATACACTGTTTGAGGGTCTTTCCTTTTTCTTTTGCTTTCCCGCACCTATATTACGAGTATAACCTTTTGTTAGTCGGATCTTTAATCCGGCTTAAGACCTTTAGTCTCCTTTTATAATCGTTATCTCGATTATATTTACTTTAAAACCTTTAGTTAAAAAGTATTATTTCTTTCTTTTCTTTTATAAGTTAAAATTCTTTCTTTTTAACTTATTTTCTTTTCTTTTATAAGATAACCCTTTAGTTAATCTTATTTTACTTTTCTTTAAAACCCTACGTTTTTTCTTTTCTAAGAAACGTATACTTTTCTTTTTTTATTATTTAAGAATAATCATAATGTAACATCCCGGATTTCAAAAAATAATATTTTAATATATATATCTATGTATGGCTTAATAATTACTCGGAGTGATAGGGAAATAATAGTAAATAAAAGAAGTATAGGATTTCGAAACGTGTGTTAATATTTAATTAGCATTAGATAAAGAATGAAAGAGGGACTTAGATTAATTAAGATGGAATAATATGTGAGATGGGCCTTAAGTCCATGGGCATTAAGGAGTATAAATATCTCCTTAAGCCATCCTAAAACCCTAACTCTCATTCCATCTTTCTATAATCTCTACACACACACCTTCCTTACCATATATAAACGGCCGAGAGAAAGAAGGAGATTCGAGGCAAAACGAGCATTTAATATTAATAGATCTTTGATACACAAGCTAGATACAAGATAACCAAGCAAACCACGACCAATTAAACGAACGCGAAAAGGTACGTCTTGATCCTAAAGTTTACGTTTTTATGAACGATAGATCTTGAAACTTAAATAAAAAGTCCAAACGATATATAAAGTTGTAAACTTGAGGTTAAAATGAGTGTAACGAACCCGAAAATGGATATGGCTCGTTCAAAAGAAACCCTAGATCTAGTTTTGAACGTTTTAGGTTTAAATTTCCAAACTTTATAATTTCTCAGGTTAAGTCTTAACCGAATGCGGTTAAGGAAGCGTTATGAAGTGATATAAATATATAAATGAAAATATATAAATGTCAAATATATAAATGAAAATATATGCTGATTTAATAAAAAAAATAGAAAGAAAGAGAACAGTAGCTGCACGTGAAGTGAATACATATATGAATATACATCACATACAATTAATGCATATGTATATGTATATGTATAAACTCGCATACACTGGACTTGATCATTTCATTATGAGACTCGCTTACAATATAGACTCGCATACACTAAGGATCTGATAGAATACCTTGTTAGTCAAACTGGCCATCGCATACATTATGTATATATATATATGTCGCATACATTATGTATATATATGTTCGCATACACTGATTCATATTCGCATACATATAGCTCGATTACATTATATATATATACACAAACTCGCATACAATCAAACCAATCCCTTAGACTCGATTTCATCCCTGTTCGCTTACAATGATGATATCGATTACATTCATCGATTACAATAAAGGAGACTCGCATACAATATGGTCGATCACTTTAACCTGGTCGCATACAAGTGACTCGAACACAATGATATTCGCTTGCAATCTGAGGTCAAATACATTGAACTCGAACCCGTAAACTCGATTACAATTAAGATCGATCACATCGGGCTGGTCGCGTCACTACAAATAAAAAGCCATTTAATGGCATACAAAAAGTGTCACAAGAAGTCAAAGAAGTGCTAAGAACCTTGTTAGAATGAGTGACACAAAAAAAGTGCCACTAGAAGCACTACCACTAAAGCCTTTAAGTGGCACTTTTCTTATCTGCCACACAAACACAAACTTTTCGGCTTTTAGTGGCACATTTTTCCGTATGCCATTAAAAATATTTTAGACTTTTAGTGGCATTTTTTCGTATGCCGTTAAAAACATTTTGAACATTCAGTGGCATTTTCTTTCCGAATGCCATTAAAAAAATTTTGGACCTTCAGTGACAATTTTTTTCCCATATGCCATTAAAAACGCTTTGGACTTTCAGTGGCAGTTTAATCCGTGCGCCATTAAAAATTTTTTAGACTTTTAATGGCATACTTTTCGTGTGCCATTAAAAACATTTTCGACTTTCAATGGCATTTTTATCCGTATGCCATTAAATTTTTTTCGACTTTTAGTGGCATTTTTTCGGTATGCCATTAAAAATATTTTAGACTTTCAGTGGCATCTTTATCTGTCTACCAACATACAATAAATATAAAACCGTCAAATATAGAAATCATAATATATTTACTACAACTAAAAGTTCGATCACATTCTAAGCACACACCAATCGTATTCCATATGCATATAATATGTCTAATAACTCTCAAGTCAAGTCAAATATCAATCATAAAAAAAGAAAACTAACAAATATTTGAATAATAACTAAAAATTCACCAAACTTGTTAACCTCTTTCACCATCTTCAATCTTCGTTCAAGGTACCTAATAAGAAAAATAAAAACTTTTCAATATGTAAATAATATGGATACTAACTTGTGTAGAATAAGAAAAATAACCATCTCAACTCTCGCGAGCTTGTGAAAAAGCTAAACTAGCTCGAGCCTAAAAATAAGCTCATTCCATAAACAAGCCCAAGTTTCATTGTCGAGCTCGAGCCGGCTAACGAGCCAAACATTTTTATTTATATATATATATGTGTGTGTGTGTGTGTGTGGGTGTGTGTGTTCGTTAACCGGTTTCGTTTAAATGGTTCCTATGTGAAAATCCCTAACCAGTTCCTAATCATTAATTACAAGTGGAAAGTAACCGGTTTCGATTTTGTTAACCGGTTAGGATTTGCACCTCGATTTACAAACAAATCAAATAAAACAAATTACCATTATTATTTCGTGAAGATGATACTTGGTTAACCGAAGAAATTGTACTCGGTACCTAAAACATATAAATGAGAAAAAAAATGTTAATACATAGATATGTAACCATAAAAAGAATAAACAATAGTTTATGAATGTGAGTACCTTTATGTTCATATTGCTAAGAACCAAAGACAAGTTAGCATTGAGAATATGTTCAACATAACATTGACAACATTCATTAGTTGATCAATTTTTTCTGATTTTGTTGAAGAATCACCTTTACTTTTTGCGGTCGGCATCCTTCCAACTAATCGAACGTATCCCCTTTTCTCCGGGCCTTTCACTTTTGAGTAGTCATCATTTGAAAAATCACCTAGATCTCCGGTTGTGCTTGTAGAGTCACTTGCAATAGCTTTTTAATGATGCCTAAATACAAACTAATAAAGGTAAGTAATTTTGTAAACACTAAAGCACACATAATATTAATATTTTGATGGTTTTCCTAAGTTATTAAACTGATCACTTTTATATCTTCAAACTAGTAATGTATAATGTTAATAAACGATTTTACTGATTACTTAATGAATCGATATGAATCGATAACTTGGTGAGGGCAGAGGTTGGAGTGCACAAACAAACTCAACAACACCCCCTTTACGCTGCTGTAATGGCCCGCGTGTTCCTCGGGCTGTTATTTCCTCACAGGATCAAGGTCTATACACTAGGGGTTTTGTTTTCTAATTTCTAAATTCTAATGTTCAACTCTCCACTTGTTTATACATAAAGCATGATCTTTAGGTTATTGATTTTATTTACAGGTGTTTTCATAATATTAAAGTGAAGTACAGTGGTAAAAACCAGAAAGGTTGTAACATTTTACTAACTTTTATAATGTAATGAAATCAATACCATTTATTTAGATTTTTATATCTAACTTTCTGTTTTTTTGGGAGCACCTAAACAAGTTTTAATTAATAAAAAATTATGATACAACCAAACAAAAATAACTAAACCGAATCAATCGAAAACTACTATACACAGAATCTGACATTCTTAACATTCAGTTTAAGTTAACATTCTACGATATAAGGTTCAACTTAACATTCAGTTCAAGTTCACACATCAAGGCACTGCGTACTCCATACAATTTCATAGATCATTATTGTAACAATCATTGATAATTAAAATATGTTTCCATTTACTGTATAACAAACCAAACATGAAACCATTTCTCTAGATCAAATAGTACGAACATCACTAGGTTAACCGATACCTTGTTCATTTGACCAAATCTCTATAAACAATAACCTAACAGATCAATCATAAAGAAATCTCTATAAACGATAACCTAAGAGCTCAATCATAAAGAAATCCTCTACAAACGATAACCTAATAGCTCAATCATAAAGAAATCTCTATTATCGATAACCTAACAGCTCAATCATAACAGCTCAACTATAACCTAACAGCACATCTCTATAAACGATAACCTAACAGCTCAATCATATACAAATCTATATAAATGATAACGTAACAGCTCAATCATACACAAATCTCTGGTACAGGTAAACCTAATCACAATTAACCTAAGTGTCTTCAATTCTAAACAAATAACCTAATCACAAATCACTATTAGAGTTAAATCGAAAACCAGATCCGTAAATCGAAACAAATAGCAACAAATTTAGAAAATCAGAAACGAAATCGAACATTCAGAACCGAAGGTTTAGAAATATTTGAATCTGATGAGCAATTACCTGATGAGACCTGAATATGATGAGCAATTACATGATGAGTTACCTAAATCTGAATAGCGGAGGTTTAGAAACGATCAGTTTAATTTGTTGATGGAGGGAGGTTAAACCATTTTTAGAGGTTTAGAAATGAAGACTAGACATTTAATTTATTTCTTTACCTGAATGAATTAGTTTTAAATTGCATATAATTTTTCTAATGGAAACTATATGTAATTTTTAATTTTTAGTCAAGTAGTTTTTAATTTATTGATGGTGGTAAATTTAAAATTGCAAACAAATTAGTGATGTAATTTTTAATTTTTTAGATATAGTAGATTGATGTTCACGTTTAATTTTAATTGATCTCGCATGGGTATGTTCTTTCATCTGTCCTAACGAGTGAACACGTTCAGTTTCTTAATGAACGAACACGGACTGTAAAACATTGTTCGTTTAATTACTCGTGTTCGATCGTTGTTCGGTTAAAGTTAAACGAACGGACATGAGCATGTCTCGTTTGGTTCGTTTAGAAGCCTAGAATTAATCGTGTTCGATCATTTGTGTTCGGTTCGTTTACAAACCAACTAAGACAATGACAAGAATGAATTCATAATTTTACTAACCTATTAGGCCCGTATGACAACACATTCAGTTTCTTAATGAACGAACACGAACTGTAAAACCTTGTTCGTTTAATTACTGGTGTTCGATCGTTGTTCGGTTAAAGTTAAACGAAAGGACATGAGCATGTCTTGTTTAGTTCGGTTCGGACTGTAATACCTTGTTCTTAATAAACATGATTGGTTTTTGAGTAAATCTTGACTGGCATATAGAAAAATGGGTTAAATGGCTTATGTTCTGGTTGACTTGTTAACGAGCCAGATCACCTAAAGGTTGCTGCAGTTGCTGTTGGGGCCCGCATTGCTACTCAATCGGCTGCTGCAGCTATGTTGAAGCAATATCTGTGTTCGTTTCTGTGCATAGTAGCTTAGGTAATTTGGATGTAACCGAGAACCCGAATTCATAGTCATAACCCAGCAACAACTTAGCCAACCATTTATGTTGCGGTGGTGTACTTACCTTCTGATCTAGCGAATATTTAAGACTTCTTTGATCAGTCTTAATTATAATAATCAGATAGTGATGCCAATGTTTAACAACCATCAAAATTGCTAATAAGTATCAACTCTTTTTGATAGCTTGTTGTTTGGCTGATATACCTTTGCCAAACTGCCAATAAGGTTCAGCAATTTATGACTAAAAGTGTCTTGTTGATTATTAAGTAGCAATTTCATTTAGTGGACCAGATGCATTGCTGATGCTTTTGACTTACTCAAGTTTAATTCATTTTTGAATGTCAAAACTCAGTTTGACTTTGTGTACACAGTTAATGTTAGCATTGACTTTCTAACTTAAATTTGAATGGTTTCTCAAATTTGCCCCTGTATCTTCCGAGAGACTTTGCAAAAACTGGTTTCTTTTGCACCATTTGACTTATAATAGTCAAAACTTCTTTTTTGACCATTAACAACAGTTACTAAACTTTAACCCACTAATCAAATTTACAGTAAAATCCACAAATTACGATAAAACTTGAAAATACCTAAAACGTTAATGTTATAAGTAGGGGTGCAAACAAGACGAGCCGAGCCCGAGCTAGACAAGGCTCGAGCTCGGCTCGTTTCGAGCTCCATTTTTATAACATGATATATATATATATACTAATATTTATTAAATATATATTTTAAAAAGTTATATAAATGGCAGGCTCGTGAGCCAGCTCGAGCTCGATAAGTGAAGCTCGGGCTCGGGCTCGATTAAGCTCGGCTCGTTCGGGCTTTTTAACGAGCCGATCTCGAGTAGCTTGCTAGTGGCTCGGCTGATTTTTTTTCCCATTGCAAACTTTTAATTGTTTGTAGGATTTGGCTGCGGTTGTCTTTCTCTAAATTTGGAATTCTTTTTTAATTGTTTGATAAATATTAATGTTATAAGTTATGATTGCTTTAACGGTTATTATATTTATTTTAAATCTTGTGTGGTTAATTTTTTTTTTTCATTTGACGGGTTTGTGATAATAAGAAACTCAGTTAGAAAAAGATAATATCAAGAAATCATGAATACAATTTATCAATGGCTTTTTTTTGTATTTGCTCTAACTTTAGAAAAGAAAAAATACATGGCCGATATAATAAGTTTTGATTCGACTTTTATCTCAAATCTATATTTCTCTTTTATATTTTTATCAAAAACATAATTCTATCCAAAAGTTCTTATTATGAAGATATATTTTATTGTTATAAGAAAAGATGGTATATGCAAAGTGCTATTAAAAACCTAGTGACACAAAAGCTAAATGACATTAAAAACACATGACACTAGAATTTTAATGGCATACGTAAAGTGCCACGAATCATAAATTAGTGGCATTTAAACTAAATGTCACTAAAACTGTGTTATAAGCAAAGATGGCGTACGCAAAGTGCCATTAAAAACCTAAATTAGTGGCACAAGAGCTAAATGACATTAAAAACGTGTGATGCTAGATTTTTAGTGGCATACGCAAAGTGCTACTGAAATAATAAATTAGTGGCACTAAAACTAAGTGGCGCTAAAAATGTGTTATAAGCAAAGATGTCATATGCAAAGTACCATTAAAAACTTAGATTAGTGGCACAAAAGCTAAATGTCATTAAAAAACACATGACACTAGAATTCAGTGGCATACGCAAAGTGCCACCAAAACCATAAATTAGTGGCATTAAAACTAAATGTCACTAAAAATGTGTTATAAGCTAAGATGACATACACAAAGTGCTATTAAAAAACTAAATTAGTGGCACAAGAGCTAAATGCCGTTAAAAACGTGTGACACTAGATTTTTAGTGGCATACGCAAAGTGCCACTGAAATCATAAATTAGTGACACAGAAACTAAGTGCCACTAAAAATCTGTTATAACAAAGATGGCATACACAAAGTGTCATTAAAAACTAAAATTAGTGGCATATAAGCTAAATGCCATTAAAAACGTGTGCCACTAAACGGCCTTTTATTTGTAGTGCGTACACTTGGTATTCGCATACATTGTGACCCGAATCCCGTGAAGGCCGTTGTTATAAGACTCGGCTACAGTGATATTCGATTACATATGACAAATCAATTACGTACCTTGCCCAATTATATGGGCCTAACTCGAATACATTGTATACGCATGTATACAACAGGTGCTATACATGAGGACTTGAATATATGCATGGTTCACATACTACATATGAAATCTATACATGCATGCATTGCATACAATGTATCTGTATATGTATATACCCGTATACAACTGATCGGGCCGTTCACACGTAACTCGATCACAACTGTTACTCGCTTACACCAACATACTCGATCACTTTTATATCGCTTACAATATAAAGGAATCGATCACGTATAACTCGCATGCATCGGTTCGCGTACATGTATACCTCGCTTACATAACTCGAATACAACATTTGGGTCGCATACTAATGGCCAGCCGATTTCATTGTCAAACCCGCTTGCATATCAAACCCGTTTACTACATGAACACTCGCATACATACACTCTGTACACTTGATATCGTTTACAACGGGAACCCGCATACAAGCTGAACTCGCTTACAATTATATGCTCGGTTTCAATTCAGCCGTTCACAACCAAAATCTATTACAATGATTGTTATACTCTAGACTCGCTTACCTGGGTAATACATTCCCTAGGACTCGAATACAAGCTGCACTGCATGCCATATCCTAACTTGATTACGTAATGGTACCTCAATGAAACATAAGGAAAGAAAGGTTTATTAAAGACTTTAGTATATGAATACAAAGAAATAAAGTAAAGGAAGAAAGAATACGTTACATCATAGATCGAGTACATAAAATACCCGATACCTTTATACTTAGAAACACTTGGGTGTAATTGTAATCAAATAAACAAAGGATAATTGGAAATGACGGGTGTTCGAGGGTAAAATATTCTTAGTAAATGTGAGCTAATACTACGGAAAGAAAGAAAAGAAATTATAGAGGTAGGGTACCAAAAAGACCCAAATACCCTTAAGTATCACCCGCGGGTCACAGAGAATGCTCTTATAATCCACCCGCGGGGCATATGGATCACCCGCATATCACGATAGAGGAGGAACGTCCTCATAACACACGCGGAAGCATCCTCGCATCCTCAAAAGTCATCGCAGGACAGGACATATGTCCGCCTAAACAACCGGAAGACAGTGCCAGCGGGACAGCTGTCACCAATCAAGTACTCTCTAGAAGAAGGTTCACGATTCTACTTGGGGAATATGTGACATACTAACCAATGAACAAAGGACACCTGGCCAGGTTGTTATAACCGTGCACATGGCCAGGGTGCGATCCGTCCTATCATTTGGCGACACGTGTCCAGGTTGTTATACTCATGCACATGAGACGTATAGCTCAACCTATCACAAGAGGACACGTGTCCAGGCGGTTATCAAAGATCTTCTAGAAGAGGACAGCTGCCCCAATCATCTTCCTACACCCTTCGGCTATAAATACCTTGTCAAACGGTATGAGGTATTCATTCACTCACCTATATTCTGACTACACCTAGTCTTTATATTTCAGTACTTTCTTCATTACGAACGTTACTGATTCTCACGACGGATGGTGGTTACAGGAAGACCCCCCTCTTGTCCTTCCTGTAACGAGACTCACGGTGTCTGTTTTGCAGGTTCCGGTCACTGGACTTTGGGAAGTTGTACTCATACCTAGGTTGTAATTATCTATCTTACCCTGTGGACTCATTAGATCCAGGACCCATACCCGGGGATCGGATCGGTGTTTCTTCATTGGCGCCATCCGTGTTTTGTGTTAGAACATCAATAGTTTTCGTTGGTTTTTTGGTTCGTTTGATATGAGTAAACTTCCTGAAGGGCCAACGGGAACCCCTGCACCTGATTCACGTGTAACTAACACAGAAGCACCTCCGGGTCTTAGTGTTTTTGCACGTATTACGACTCCAAGTGGCCGTACTCTTGAACGTGTCACAACACCGGGATCACGAATCACCAATGTAACACCTGGGGGTTTTTCTCTAGAAAATGTTACAACACCAACCGGTCCCACTCCCATAGACATGGGACGTGGCTCGGCACCGGAAGGTTCAAATTTGGGTAACCTCAGACGGATTACGGAAGAGACTCGCCGAAACCAGTCAGTATCGGATCTGGAAGATGATTCAGGCAACTCTGACATGTCGAGGTCTCATTAACGTAGTTCCAAATCTAGAGGAAAGCTAACTCCCGAGGAGTGGCTTCATGTGCAACAACAAAGTTTGGTGGCTGAATATGAGCGCAGAAAACGTGATGAACGATTTCATGCCCGCACTTTGAATTATGAGGAATCTCCCAGGAGATCTCCCTCTCTTCCACCAATAGTAAGAGGAAGTCAAATCCGTTACAGCCAACAGACGGAATCAGAGTTTGGCGAATTACCGAGGTTACGCCCTCGTCCTCGCATAAATATGTGGATGCCATCTTACTTAGAAGAATTTGACAGTTACGACTCAACTTATCAACCGGGAGAATACAGTATGTATACCGGTGATAGTAGGATGAGTTCACAGGCAAGAAGCAGTCGTCCGCAAGACATAGTCCGCCACACTGAGTACCACAGTAACGCGAACGAGACTTCACCAAACCATATCGTCCGGCAGCCTTTGCCAAAAAATCGAAATTCATAGCAAGTATTGCTACAGCACCCTTCCCTGTCAATGCTAAAATACATACATCAGTAGGCAAGTAAAATGGTATGACTGATCCAAGCGATCATCTCCAGAACTTTGTGGCAGTAGGTGGTGTCAGTGGGTGGACACTCCTTTATTGGTGTCAAATGTTCGCATTGACATTGACAGGGGCATCGAGAGAATGGTTTGAAAAGTTACCTGATGGTCAAATTTCTAGCTGGGATGACCTTGTAAAAAAGTTTTCTCAACAGTTCAGCCAGCAGAAGAAACATACACGAGACCAGTCAGAAATTTTGGATGTTTTCTGCCACGATAACGAGTCCATAGAAGATTTTATCACCAGATTCAACGATGAAAGCTTGAACATTGGTGGGATAAGTAAAGATATGCTTCGTGGTGCCTTCCGCAAAAATGTCAAGTGCGATGATTTAGTCCGCACCCTTACCGGCAGAGATGGAATGCCAAAAGAGTGGGACGATTTTATGACAGCGACAAAGGTATACGCTAACACTGAAAAAACTTTGAGGAATGGTAATCCGAAGCAAAAATTTAAAGTCGAGTTTCAAACTCCGAGACCTTATAGACAGGCGAAAGGCCCTATTTGGTCGAGACTTCAGCCAAGTGTGGACTCGTCAAAGCCATTTGATGCAAGATCCCTCATAGGAAACAAGAACAAGGCGGGACCCTCAAACCGAGGTCCCAACAATTGGACTCCTCTTTCAAAGACTCCCGCTGAAATTCTCACTACAGAGAACATAAAATTTAGAAAGCCACAGCCACTGACAAGAAGGTCATTCTTGGATGCTAAAAAGCATTGTTCGTATCATGATGACATTGGTCATAATACGAATGAGTGTAGAACATTGAAAAATGAAATTGAGGCGGCTGTGAAATCTGGAAAACTCGGACACTTGGTAAAAAATGGGAAACCTGATAATGGTAAAGCACCCGCTCGGGACATCCAAGGCCCGAGTAAAAAGCAAGTTAAAGACTTGAATGTCCATATGATACAAGGCGAGTTCTATACAAGGATTAAGAGGAAAGAATCGGATGACGAAGAGTGGAAGAATGAGCGTGATATTCCCTCAAATTAAAGGAGGCCCGAGCAACAAGAATCCCCTGATAATCACTGCCCTCTTCGGACATTACCGTTCCCAATATGTATTCTTCGACACTGGTAGTATGTCAGACATCATGTATGAACAATGCTTTGAACAGCTTGACGAAGAAGATAAGGAAATATTGACACCCATCCACGCTCCGGTATCGGGGTTTGGAGGGGAAATAATGCATCCGCGAGGGGTAATCTCATTTCCAGTTACCCTAAGTGACGGAGTTCACTCAAGAACCGAGGAGGTAGAATTTTTGGTTTTGCAGGCAGTATCGAAACATGATATTATCCTTGGATGAGAGGCAATTGGTGATTTCAATGCCCATCCGTCCACGGCGCACGGTGCAGTGGGAGTTCCAACCTGCACTGGCATAGCAATAATTCACGTCAATTGACACTGCTTTGCAACCGAGAGTTCAAAACCCAGCAAGATTCCGAAACAAACTTTGAAGGCGGAACCAGAAAAATGGGTTTTGAACAAAAACTTTCCTGATCAAACTATAACAATTGGACCGGCTATCTCCGAGATAGTACGGACTTTCTTAAAACAGTTATTATCAAAGAATGTCGATGTATTCGCATGGCAGCCCGCAGACATGACTGGTGTCCCGTGGAGTATTACGGAACACAAATTAAGGGTAAACCCGTTATTTACACCCATTGTTCAGAAACAACGTAAGATAGGTCCAGAACAAACAAAGGCAATGAATGAGCAGGTCCAGGACCTCTTACAATCCGGGATCATTCGTCCAATCCGTTATCAAACTTGGGTTGCCAACCCGGTTATCGTTCCTAAGAGTAATGGGGCGTGGCGGATGTGTATTGATTTTAAAGATCTGAATAAAGCATGTCCTAAGGATTGTTATCCTCTGCCAGAGATTGACCTCAAGGTCGATGCTGTGGCACCATTCAAATTCAAAGGCTTCCTGGATGCCTACAGAGGCTATCATCAAATCCGCATGGCAGCGGGTGATGAGGACAAAACAACATTTCGTACCGATCAAGGTACCTTTTGTTATAAAATGATGCCTTTCGGACTGAAAAATGCGGGAGCCACATATCAGCGATTAATGGATATAGCGTTCAAAAATCAAATTGGTCGAAATTTGGAGGTTTATATGGATGATCTCGTAATTAAAAGTGTTGAGGAAGACCAAATGTTGAGAGATATTGAAGAGACGTTCGAAACTTTGAGAAGTATCAACATGAAGCTGAATCCAGCCAAGTGTTCATTCGGAATGGAGGAAGGGAAGTTTCTCGGTGTAATTGTCACGGATACGGGCTTCAAAGCTAACCCGGATAAAGTTCAGGTGGTGGCCCGCATGCCTTCTCCTTATTCCCTCAAAGAAGTTCAGACACTCAATGATCGACTGGTTTCCTTGAATCGTTTTTTGGCGAATCATGCAGCCAAGTCTCATCCCTTCATCTCAACTCTAAGAAATTGCCTCAAGAAAGTAAAATTTAAATGGACGCGGAAGCGGAACAGGCTTTCCTGGAAGTTAAAAAATGTTTAATGGAACTTCCCATGTAAACAGCACCCCATGCGGGAGAATCTTTAACGTTATACCTATCAGCTTCAGACATTGCCATTGGGGCCGTCCTCCTGACGGATCGGAAGAATGTTCAAACGCCGATCTATTATGTCAGAAGAACGCTATCAGACTCAGAAACAAGATACTCTATGCTCGAAAAACTTGTTTTGGCACTGGTATATGCTGCCCGATGTCTCCGCAGATACTTCCAAGGACATCCCATCAATGTCCTGACAGGATACAAACTCAAGAACGTTCTCAGCAAGCCAGAGTTGTCTGGGCGATTGGCCAAGTGGGCCATTAAGCTAGGTGAACACGCAATAGAATATAAGCCTATACCAGCAATCAAAGGGCAAGTGTTGGCGGACTTCGTAACAGAAGTCCTGCACCACAAAGAAAAAGAATGTTTGATCGAGCAACAACCCCAAGTACCTCCGGAGTTGGGACAAATTTGGTCTCTTTTCACGGACGGAGCTTTAAGCGATGAGGGATCTGGCGCAGGCCTAAGGCTAGTCAATCCCGAAGGCCATGAGTTTTCATACGCCATAAAGTTAAACTTTAGGGAAAGTCCCATTTTGGCAGGCTTACGGATAGCCAAAAAACTGGGGTTAAACATTTGGAAGTCCGGGTGGATTCCATGTTGATTGCGGGACAGATCAATGGTACATATGAAGCAAAAAACGATATCATGGCTTTATATGTATCACAAGCGAAAGATTTAATGCTTCAATTTTCCTCATGTAAAGTCATACATATTAAGAGAAGCGAAAACAAACCGGCTGATGCTCTTAGCAAACTAGCTTCAACAAATTTTGAACACTTCGCTAAAAACATACGTGTTGAAGTATTGGAACGCCCATCTGTTCCGCAACATCAAGTTTTGGTAATTCAAACCGGAGCGGAATCTTGGATGACACCCATCACAACTTATTTGTTATCCGGAAGAAAAAATGGCGGTTTGGAAGATAAAACACAAAGCCTTGAACTATCAAATGCATGACGGTGCTTTATACCGACGTTCCTTTCTCGGACAACTACTTCGATGTGTGGATGCTGAGGACGCGAACTATTTGATCAGAGAGGTTCATGAAGGCATATGTGGTCTTCACGCTGGCCCGCGCATGGTCGTAGCCAAATTAATGAATGCCGGATACTATTGGCCAGGAATGCATTTGGATGCTGTGCAAGAAATCAGAAAGTGTGATTCATGCCAGCGTTATGCACCTAATACGCTACGACCAAAGAACGAGTTAGTTCCAGTCACTTCGGCTTGGCCGTTCCAGAAATGCGCAATTGACATAATGGGACTTTCCCTGAAGCCCCCGGACGAGTCAAATTCTTGATAGTAGCAATAGACTACTTCACGAAGTGGGTAGAAGCTAAACCGGTCGCCTCCATAACGGCAGCAAGAGTTAAGAAATTCCTGTGGGAATTCATAATATGCCAGTTTGGCCTTCCTCTGGAACTTGTTAGTGATAACGGAACTCAGTTTGCGGACAGTGGGCTACAAGAATGGTTAAAAGAACTACACATTTCTCAAATCTTCACCTCGGTAGCCCACCCGCAAGTGAATGGTCAGGTTGAAAGAACCAATCGGACCATTAAAGAAGGAATTAAGGCCAGATTAGGAACTAAAAGGACGGGTTGGGTCGATGAATTACCCCATGTGTTATGGGCTTTCCGCACTCAAAGGAATTCCAGTAATTCCGAAACCCCCTTTAGTTTAACTTATGGAACAGAGGCCATGATTCCAGCCAAAATCGGGATCCCATCGGCCAGAGTTCTCATGATCAAGGATAATGATCATGAACTCCGAATGAACCTCTACCTCTTGGAGGAAAGAAGGGAATTGGCATCGATCCGCGAGCATAATTATAAACGCCAGTTGCAAAAATATTATAACTCGCGGGTCCAAAGATGTGAATTTGACGCGGGAGACTTTGTCTTCCGCAATAACGAAGCCTTAGGGCAAGAGCCCCCAGGCAAGTTGGCCCCAACTTGGGAAGGACCTTATAGAATCCAGAAAGTTTTATCTAAGGGTGCTTACAAACTAGAAAGGTGGGACGGGACAGAGATCCCTAGAACTTGGAATGGGGCCCAACTGAGGAAATGTTACATTTAGTTGGTTTGTATTTTGGCCTGCGCGCCTAACTAGATGTTCACAACCTATGTAATTTCATTTCTTGTAATTTGGCTTATGCCTCAGCTATGAAAATTTTCATTTCAGTCATTTGAGACTCGTGTTATTATGTAGTCCTTTATTAGTATACAAAGAAGATCCTCCAAACACTTATATTATAAAAAATAAACAAAGTGTACCAGATATAATAATAAGCTTTCTTTATTCATACAAAAAGGGATTACAAAGACATGGAGGAGCCTAATTAAAAAGAAAAATAAAAATTTATCTATGGCGCGACATCGTTATGTTCCACATCGTCGCTTCCCGCACCTTCTTCTTCTTCTTCATCTTCTCCATCATGTTCAAGAAGAGTCTTTAACTACTGGATACTGTCTTCCTTATCAGCGAGCTCGGATATCTGATCCGTCAAAGAGAATTTCAACAAATCGAAATCCTTTGATTTCTGCTTAAGGATGGCAACAGTATCTTGACCAGCTAAAACATACTCCTCAGGAAGCTTGGAAGCGGAGCCAAACTGGTAGCCTTCTTGTAAACCCAGTTGGGGACCAGCTGGTTTAGAAGCTTTCAGAAGGATAACAACAATTCCCAAGCTCATAACTAGCCCGAACATCGGCGATGACCTGTTAAAACAACTATGTTTAATTGACCTTCAATACTTAGAGTATTTATGGTAAAAACAAAATACATACCTTGGGGATGGCTTCCGACAATAGCCATTTTTGATTCGCCTTCGCCTAGACAAGTTCCATTTTATGACGGACGCACTCCAAAGCTTGGGCACGGTTCTTGGCATTAAGATCAGATAAACGCTTGTCCTTGGCCGCTGATTCAGCTTGAAGGGCCTCCACTAGTTTAGCTTGTTCTTCCAGTTGTTTTTGGAGATCAACCTTGGCTTCCTCAGCGGCGGATCGAGCAACCTTTTCTGCCTCCAGGGCCTGGCTGGCTTCCCTAGCTTCATTTAAAGCTTTAAGAGCTTCTTCTTTAGCGTCGGATGCAGAGGCCGCCAGTTCGTCCCATTGCTCATTCATCGCCAACCAGTCTCTGGTTATTTCCTGGGTAGTGGAAATAGTATTCGCCAAGTAGTAAGAATGGGAGTTCAGCAATTCTTGGCGGATACTAAGGCGACGTCTCTCCTTTTCACCGTGCGGAAGACTCTCCCGCAGAAATTCAAAACATACGTTCATATCATGGAATGTCGAATCCCGACGTAAAGACCAACTAGGTTGATGTGGGGTGGGGTCTTCTTCCTTAAGAGTATGAGAAGTTTGGGAAGCATAAGGAAACATGCTTACACCCCCTTGATCCCTGAAGTGGTAAACATTATAAGAAGGCGACATCTTGGCATGACCAGTTGTGTCGGCCTCCTTATTTTTCAATGGGGAGTCGTCCGCCACAATAATCGGATCCTTGGCAGTATTAGGAGGTGGTGGTGGCGGACGAACAGGTGAATCTTTCAAACCAGAAATACCCTCAGAAAGGTTATTCAGGTTCACTGAAAAACATTAACAATGGGTTAGGAATATTCCAATTCAAAACAGATAAAAAAGTAAGAGAAACTTTGCATACCTAACGAAGGGTCTTCCGCATCAAGTTGTTCTAAACGGGCTTCCAAGGCGGAAGAATTGGTCTTCTTGGATTTTTTCTTCTTTGAGGCAATCTTCACCGGATTAACCTTACACTTGCCCGCCGCCTTGGAAATGCCCGCATCAACAACCAGACGTTTACCCTCAGCAGAAACATCATCGGGTCCTGGACCCTTAACTTCCGCAGTTGCGTCAACATCATCTTGGCCCGTTGCCTGATTAGTCGCGGCTCGTTGACGGGTGAGACCTGCAGTTGAGCCCACAGCTCTATTAGCATCAGTTGAATAAACTTCTTCACAAAATGACGACTCCTCGCTAGACGAAAAGAGTACAATCACCCCGCTAGAAGTAATGGCAGTTACAGGCCGGGGTTGTAGAATGCCCTCACATTTCAGTATGGCTTTTTGAACGTACTTCTCACCTTTGGCGTACATCGGTTCAGAGACCACTGGTTCCGGACGAAGGGTAGTAGGAAACAAAAAGTTGTTGCTCGTCCGATCCAGAAAGGGGCCATCTTTTGGATCAATCGGGCGGCGTACCATCATCCCCCCTTCTTGGTCCAACAAAGTATTGAAGGCGGAACCTTCACCTACACAAATAGATAAAGCAAATCAAGAATTACTCATTAACAAAGAAAAAAATAACTAAACATACTTTTATCGTCTTCTCATAGTACGGTTCCAACTCAAGAAATGGCCACAACCGACTCATCTTTACACTCACCATTGCCCCCTCGTGAATGGGAAGCATGGGAGTTGGGGTCGAAGTAAGTGTCGTAAACCACGACAGGCCTTCATGAGCGGAGGCAGGTACCACAGGCGGGGGAGCGTCCGCCTTCCGTTTCGACATCGAGAAGGGCATAACATCTTCTCGGATCCAAAATTTTTTTTGGCTTCCAACCATGAAGGCTACGGATCCACTCCGTGCCTACAGTCTTCTTCTCGATGGATGCAAAACTGTACCATCCATCGCGAAAGGTCATTTTATAAAAAACAGCAAACATGCCAACAGAGGGCTCAAGGTTGTGAGCCTGGCAACAGAATTCGAAGTGTCGAATCCTTAGCATCCCAAAGGGATGGATCTGGGAAAGAAGAATCCCATAGGCTGTCAAGACTGACTGGAGGAACTTTGTTACTGGAATCCGGAAATTCATTGTTGTAAAATGGTCTATGTATACAACCATTTTCTTCGGAGGAGGACTAGTGGCAATAGAACCACTAGCCGGACATTCCGATTCCCATTCCGGCGCCAATACATATACATTAACAACGTCATTAAATTCTTCTTCTTTAAGAGATACGACAACTTCATGAATAGCAGGGGCACCTTTCTTTTCTTTGGCCATTTAAACGGAAAAAGATGTAGAAAGATGAAGGAATCGTAAGAAATTTCTGAAAGTATTGATAGTCTCAAAGGCTTGAAAGAAAGGAAATTTGAAAGCGATAAAAGTTGAATGAAAACCACAAGTGGTTTATTTATACTCATCGCAATTAATGCACCTGATGGAGTGCCAGAGGAGAGAGAAACTGCGGACCGCTAAATAACTGACACGTCAGGAAAAAGTTTAAATGAGGGTAAACAGGCTGTCAAAGGCGTCATGCACGTCTCATCAGTTGTCCTCAAAGAGTTTCTCTCTCCACCACGTCACCATAGTTATACAAACTTTCAAACATTTTAAAAAGTCGAAGATCTCAGAAAAATCTTCTCAAAAGATATTAAAAATAGTAAAAGGTTCACAAAAATCAAATAAATATTCCTCATTGATTATCCAAAAAATAATTACAAGAAGGAAAAGAAAAAAATTACAAGTTATAAAACATCTAAGCCTATCCTAAGGGTTAGAGGCTGATGGGTCTTCCGGAGCCTTCAACGATGTATCTTCCGAGGAGTCATCCTCAGATTCCTCCCCAAGATAGCTCTTCAAAAGTTGTACGCGTCATCTGCGGAAGCAAACTCCGGAAGCATACCTTGTAAAGGGAAGATTAACGTGTCATGCTCTCTAACCCGGTCAACACGATCTTGTTTGACATTTACACCATGTAATGGATGATCTTTAAAGGTGCGATTACTTCGAGCATAATTCAATCTTTTGTGAAAACCCATAACACGCCCAAGTGAAGAAGAAGCAGCCATCACATTAGCAAAACTGTCATTAAGCTCCATACTTCCCTAGATATGGAGGACGACCTGTTAGGGTAAAAATATAAGTTCTCAATATCAAAAGTGAGAAAGAAACAAGTGATAAAGTATAACTTACAGCATCAACTCCCCGAGTAAGGAACCACTGACGGTCCTGTTCCACACGTTCCGCCCGCGCTCGGAGCTCTTTTGATTCCTCAGTTGCCTCTTCATGAGCTTGAAGGAGAGAGTCATAGGCAGTTTGAATTTCAGCAGCACTCTTAAGTTCAGCTCGCTCCTTCTGCAACTTTAGCTCCGCCTCAAGATCATGGATTCGTGCACCCTGAAGGGGCACTTGATTTTCCAATGTAGAATTGGCTTCTTGAGCTCGGGCCAAGTCATCCTTTTCCTTCTGAGACTTTGCCCGAGCAACCTCAAGAACGGAATTTTGCCTTTCATAGGCTTCTTTCCATCGGCGTGCTGCATCAGCATTACGATCTTGCTCATTCTTGAGGGCATTTTCCGCATCGATTTGTTTCCACTTAGCAGTTTGGACAGCAATACGATGCTCCTCAGCTTCTTTCTTAGCAATCTCAGCGGCCTGCTGAGCTTCTCCCACTCTCCAGCCTAGAGTACGCCATTCACTTAAGGTCTCCTGGCTACCGGCCAAAGCATTAGCTAAATGATAAGCTACATTCGTGTGAAGATCATGGCGGGAAAGGTCACGTTGATATGCCATTTCAGCGGGTGGTGTACAGTGTTCAACAAACTCCATACAAGTTCTAAGTTGGGAAAACCGAGACCCGTTAGTAATACCCCATGGAAGGACAAAAAGCTCATGTTTGTCACCCAGGCCCGCATCCCCGTAATAACGGAAACCAGAAGGTTTAAGGCGAGCCGGGGTGGAAGAAGACTGTTGTGAAGGAGGTCGAAGAGGAAGCTCTTCGGTCTGGAAGTTCTCTTCATCAATAGCAGGATTGTCCTACTGATCCCCTGTAACACTTCCAGTCTAAAAAAGATAATCGAAGCGGGTATCACGATCAGACTGGTCGTCGGGACCTTCCGTCGAAGTACCTATCGGAGGAGTCGGCATCCTCTCATCTATAGTAACCTCAACTAGGGGAGAGGTTGGCCGATCCTCCATATCAGCAACATCAGGCGGGGTAGATGGTTTATCCCCCGCCCCTCCCCTTGAAAAAGGAGATGATGGTTTTTCAGTATGAGGAGTTGGTGTAGATAACTTCTCAGATATATCCTCACTAAAGATCAACGGATCTACATAACAAAGTTATACTTAGCCAAACACTTATAAAAGAATACAGTATTTAAAGGTTGACACATACCTTCAACAGTATCAATGCGGTCAGCAAGGCTGTATTGCGGCTTCTTGGGACGGTGCACTTTTCGTTTTTTCTTCGATGGTCCCGCCTCAGTATCTGCAGCCTTCACGTTCATGTGACCCGTCTGAGAAGCTGAAAAAGCCCTCTTTTTCTCCAATTCTGCCAACAAAGATGAGACAGACGAAAATTCAGAAGCACCCTCATCAGAGTCTCCCTCTTCTTCCGAAGCAGAAAACTGAGAAACATCTCCACATCATCACTTGATGATAAGATGGCGATCGTTCCGTCGGAAGTAACGGCAGTAAGGGGGGAGGGTTTAGAACATACGCACCTGTTTCAAAGTTGGCATTCGAAGTTACAGGTTCAGCCCGAACCTTCTTCGGAAACAGAAAATGAGATTTAGTTTTGTCAAGTATAGGTTGGTCCCCCGCCTCGCGGATACTCTTGTGGACACAATCCCTGTCCCCAAAAAGAACATTAAACATGGAACTCCGACCTGAAAAGATAGAAACTTAATCATAAAAATATTCAAGGAAGAGAAGAGACAATACAAGGGAACTTACGCTCATTCATATATGAAAAAAATGGGTTCCATGAATTCCGTTGGCCACAAACGACTCATGCCTGCCCACACTAAAGCCTCTTCCGGAAAGGCACGTATGGGTGAGGGCTCTATGGTAAGAACACAATACCACTCACGACCCTCATGAGCTGCTGTGACAACCTGCGGAAGAGCGGAATTCACTGGGCGGCGAACCATGGTTAGAGGCACCACATCCTCAGATATCCTAAAAAAACTTGTTGCGCCAATCTGTGGATAACTTCTCAACTTCATACCCGATACTCCGATCAGAAAACCCTTGACATGTATACCAACCGTTGCGGTTAGCAAGACGATAAAAATCAGGAAATCGATCAATGTGGGGCACCATGTCACGTGCTATACATACAAATTCGTAGTGACGAATTCGCATCATAGCACGCGGATGCAATTGGGATAAATGGATCCCATAAGCGGTTAAAACTCTCTCAAAAAATTTTGTTATGGGAAAACGGAAATTCCCATAAACAAAATAGTCAGCATACACAACCATTTTCCCAGGCGGTGGAAAACTGGCGATAGAACCAGGGGAAGGAAACTCCGGTCCCCATTCAGGTGGAATACCGTAAGTTTCCAACAGTTTTTCGTATTCTGAATAGTCCCATGAAACTTCTTTTTCGTCGACTTCAGTTTGTACGTTCGACATTATAATAGAATACAATAAGAGAGAAGAAAAGATGTATGAAAAATTCAGAGAAACTGTGTGGATAATCAGAAGAAAAAAGCGATAAAACTTCGAAAAGAAGGAGTCTCTCCTTATTTATACCCATCCCAATTAATGCGATGAGATATGAACAGTAGAGAGAGAAAATCATCACCCAATCAATAATTTCCATGTCACGCGGGAAATTCGAAAAGAGGAAAAGTTGCACAGTCGGGTACAGTGACAACCGTAAAAAACGTTCCATCATCTGTTCACGTGCCTGCGAGTGGTCAACTTGTCCTTTTTTCATGATTATCCATTTCCAACAGAAGATATTTCCTACCTAATTCCAAGAGACTCAAAAACTCCCAACATACATAAAGTCCAGAATTTCACCCGCATAAAATACTTCACACGGAAGAAACACTGGACTGGGGGGACTTATAGAGGTAGGGTACCAAAAAGACCCAAATACCTTTAAGTACCACCCGTGGGTCACAGAGAATGCTCTTATAATCCATCCGCGGGGCATATGGATCACCCGCATATCATGATAGAGGAGGAACGTCCTCATAACACACGCGGAAGCATCCTGGCATCCTCAAAAGTCATCCGCAGGACAGGACATCTGTCCGCCTAAACAACCGGAAGACAGTGCCAGGGGGACAACTATCACCAATCAAGTACTCTCTAGAAGAAGGTTCACGATTCTTACTTGGGGAATACGTGACATACTAACCAATGAACAAAGGGCACCTGGCCTGGTTGTTATAACCGTGCACATGGACAGGGTGCGATCCGTCCTATCATTTGGCGACACGTGTCCAGGTTGTTATACTCATGCACATGAGACGTATAGCTCAACCTATCACAAGAGGACACGTGTCCAGGCGGTTATCAAAGATCTTCTAGAAGAGGACAGCTGCCCCAATCATCTTCCTACACCCTTCGGCAATAAATACCTTGTCAAACGGTATGAGGTATTCATTCACTCGCCTATATTCTGACTACACTTAGTCTTTATACTTCAGTACTTTCTTCATTACGAACATTACTAATTCTCACGCCGGAGGGTGGTTACAGGAAGACCCCCCTCTTTTCCTTCCTGTAACGAGACTCACGGTGTCTGTTTTGCAGGTTCCGGTCACTGGACTTTGGAAAGTTGTACTCATACCTAGGTTGTAATTATCGTATCTTACCCTATGGACTCATTAGATCCATGACCCATACCTGGGGATCGGATCGGTGTTTTTCAAAAATATTAAGGTAATGAGAATATTCTAAGTAATTGTAATCTAAAACAAAGCCATTAGATCAGACCAGACTTAGCCATTGTTGCTGAAATACGAATAAGACAAGTTTTAATACGTTTAACATATATATAGTTAGCAGAGCTCGATTAAAGAAGGGATTGTTAATTAACGGAGAAAGTAACAGGATCCAGGTGAGTTTCTAGCCCCACTTCCTTGTTATGTTTTCGGGGCTGTGTGCATACTCGATGTGAATTGTTAATACACTTATCCTAAGTGATAAGTGTATGCCATAGGTGATATATGTGAAAGGTAAGAATGATTTCTTGTCGGTACGTGAACGATCTTCGGATATTGAGCGTATTGTCAGGTTATAAATAAAGATATGAATGTTATATGTAATGTATGGATGATGTGTGAACATTATGAACGAATGCTTGTCAGGGCGTGAACAATATTCGGATATTGCACGTATCGACAAGGAGTATGATTGTTAAATGAGTGATGTGAAGAACGCCTAGTGTGTTCTTATGTTACGATGTAATTATTGTATATGCAAAGTAAGTGTATGCAGGTACATGAATGGTAAATGAGTTCTACGTCTGACATAATAAGTTAGGATGCAAATCCCTCTAACTTCCGTTGGACATAGACTTGGTATGTAATGGCATAGTTAAGGACTGTGGGCCTTATACGTGTTATAGATGATAGATGAGAACGTAGTTAAGGACTGTGGACCTTATACGTACTTCAGATAGGAGCCAGCATAGGAAAGGACTGCGGACCTTGTACGTGCTGTAATTATATTGTGGTAGCATAGGGGAGGACTGTGGACCTCGTACGTGCTATGAACTAGGTTACAACATAGGGAAGGACTGTGGACCTTGTACATGTTGTGTATGTAGGATGGTATAGGGAAGGACTGCGGACCTTGCACGTACCATAAATTTTGAACATAGGTAAGGACTGCGGACCTTTTTCGTGTTCACGACCTTGAGCATAGGTATAGACGGCGAACTATGAACATACTCTTGGTGGAGTGAGGTAAGTGATAGTATGTATGTATGATAGAAAGGTAACTGGTTTAGTATGGATATATATCTACAGATATGTATGTATGTATGTATGATATGTGTATGTATTGTATGTTTCCCGATTAACTAGAACTCACTTAGCGTAGCTGACTATTAGTATGCACGCAGGTGAGTTGATTGAGGTAGCTAGCTTGAGCGGACACATGGTGGACGAATAAGAGACTGGCATCCGAAGACTCAAGACGTTTTATGTTTAATTACTTCGTTTTTGAAAGACAAGATGTTTGCTTAAGACAAGTCACGGATTGATATGTAATGTTTTATAAAAGTTTTTATATTTCGCGAATGTTTTTATTGACTCTGATGATTAGAACTATTATGATGAGTAAATCCAACGTCCAACGCGATACACTGGTAACGGGGCCTTACACATAACAACTTTAATAATATTCAATAACAAAGATTTATATAATAATCACATTGATATTATATTCATATTCCTTTCTTTTCTTTTCTTTGTTATTTTTTCTTTTATTTATTGAGGTATCGAGTATATCCTCGACTTAGGGTTTTAAGCCTTTTTAATATTTTATTATTATTTTATTTGGGCATTATGCCTATCTTGGTTGGCTTATAGTACTGTATAAAATCGAGCAGCACTTCGAAGCCGCTTCACTTTCTTTATCTTCTTGATCAACGCTTTCTTCAACTCCTTTTCCTTTGCACGCGAATCGAGACACGCTAATACTTCTTCCCACGTTGGCACGTTTATCGAGACGGTTCGTCAGGACATCGGGATGGCATGTTCTTTCAAGATAACCTCGTCGGTATCTCGGTATCGATGGTTTAATGGTAAGGAATACGAGAAATCGGGAAAGGAAATCGAGGTGGTCGAAGGCACGCATTACGAGGTCTTTAGATAGATGTTACAGAATATTTGTGTGAATTTTGGGTGTGAAGTGGGAGATGACCGTAGCTTACTATTTATAGGCAAACCAATGGGCCCATCGCGATACGCGATGGCCCTTTGGCTAGCCGTCGCGTATCGTCACGTAGGCTTGCTCCGTCACTACTAGACTTGCCACGTGGCGACACGTGGCGGGCGTGATGCCACGTGGCGGGCGTTGTGCCACGTATGGACACGTGGCATGCCACGTGCCCTGCCTGTCAGACAACCCATCACGATACGCGATGGGTTTCCTTTCTGATCCATCGCGTATTGCGATGGGTGGTCAAGAAACCAGATTTTTCATTTTTAACCCTAAGGTTTAGAACTTGTCATTTTTGGTCCTTTAACTTTTAAACTTGGTATTTTTAACCCGAAACTTTCACGATGTTACAAAAATGTCCATATTTCCTTTTTCATTTGTCCCATTACACATGCCCACTTTCAAAATTCATTAGCCAATTTCGAAGCTCACCCTTAAACACACACAACTAGCATTAATAAACAATATTGATGGACCCTATTTTCAAGGGCATTATTGTCATTTGTTAAGCAAAAAAAGTAATCATTCAACCTATGACACTTTGTGTTTTTCAAACCATGATACTTTTAAAGGGACAGAATAAGTATTTATGAAGAGTCGGATTATAATATTTCCTAATCATGTTAATAAGTTGAACTCTTTTCAAGAAAAACCTGAGACATGCCTAAAAATATAAAAATGAATTTGAGCGAGTGGTTTGTTTCTGGTCGGGCCCGAACTCGACTTTATGTCGGGTTCGTTTCCGACATGGTAAAAAAATATAATATTTTAGTTGGTGAGATGAAAAGGAATAGTTTTTAGATGTTGGTAAAAGAAAGCAACTAAACCGGAACCGAATAATGCATGTGCGAGTCAAGTTCGTTTTTGATGAACTAAAACTGATGTGCTATAAAATACAAACATTTTCGTTATTGTTTTATCGAGTTTTTCGTTATGTTTTAGCGTTTATTTATCGATTCTCAATAGTGTTTACATATTTATGTTTGATGTAGGATCATGGGTGAAGAAAGCATGGAAAACAAGTCTTAAGGTGAAGGATATCGTTCACCGAGGATCGAATCGAAGATGGAACGCGTAAACAAGTTTTAACGAGTATAACAAACGAAAAACGAAGAATCGAAGCCTAGGGGGCCTGGTCACGCTACGCGACCAGGTTAGGACCCTTAGGTCTAATATGGCGGCGTCCCAATGGTCATCTGCTGCCGAAAAGCCTTAAGCCTGTCTATTTTTTCCTCTAGTGGGTTGGTCCAACCGGATTTTGTGTATGTTAACTTGTTCTACAAGTTTAAGAAATCTATACATATAAATATATATATATATATATATATATATAAATTGAGAGAGAGAGAGAGAGAGAGAGAGAGAGAGAGAGAGAGAGAGAAAGAGAGAAGCAATACGCTAATGCCTTATCGTACAAAACGTACGCGACATCTGAGAGCGTCGATCTACACCTTCAATTCAGTTGCGAAGAATTTGTATATTTTCAGCGAGAATGGTACGATTGTCTTTCTGATTTGTAGTTTAAATTTGGTAATTTGCGTATAAACGATTACGATCCTGATATTTAGCTTAATCAAAATCAATTTCTTATTTACGAACCAATTTTTGTACTGAAATCAAATCAATTGAGTATATGAACCAGTTTTCAACCGATATTTGATCTAGGGTTTTGAAATGGAAGACGATTGTGAATGTAAGTTTTGCTCTATTTGAACTAATCGACAGTAGATGTATACTATGTTTCTAATTGGATAGTAATCTGTATGTTAGTGTCTATGAGAATCACATGATAATTGATTAGTTTAGTTTGCGAGCGTGTTACGAGCGTGTGCATATTAGGAGTGTTTAACATGGTTGATTTTTGGTGTTTATAGTATGAGCGTATCATGAGCGTGTTAACATGATTGATTTTGATGTTTTAGAGTATGAGCGTTTTACGAGAGTAGCATGCTAGTGTTGAGATTGATATTCATTTTTATTCATGCTTTCTGTATGAGCGTTTATTAAGCGAGTAATATACTTATATATGTTTATATCTTCAGATGATTCAAGTGTTTTGGTTGAAGATCAAGGGGATGTTATTATTCTTGTGTTTGCTTCTTTTTACAAACATGTTACAGGAATGATGTTTTCGTCAACTAATCAAGCATTTGATATTTATAGTGAATAGGCTAAGAAGGCTGGATTTGGGGTTCACAAAGGTGGATCGTACATGCATGACGATGTACTAAAGACCAAGTATTTTACATGTTGTAAAGAAGGTCACAAGCCAGCCAAAATGTATGATTCAAAAGGTGATTATAATGAATCAAACAAGCCATTTTATAAAAGGAGGAAGAGGCCGGCAATTAGATGTGGTTGCAGAGCACATCTATAGTTAAAATCTGTTGACGGTGTAATTTTTGAAGTACATGATTTTGTTGAAGGCCATAATCATAGTATGGTAGCAGATTCTGATATGCAGTTTGTTCGTTCAGCGAGGAAGTTAACACATGTCCAAGAGAAAACTATTTATGAGTTGTCTAATTTGAACCTGGAACCTGTTAAAGCGTTTAACCTTATGAGAAAACAGTATGGTGGTTTTGAAAAAGTGGGGTGCAACTAAAGATGATTGTAAAATTTTAAACAAGGTTTGAATTGTTTTATTTGAGAGTATGATGGTGAAATGTTTATTCAGAGTGTGCAAAGAAAACATTTTCATTTGATTATTCTTTTGAATATGATGTAAATGACAACGGTGATTTAACGCATGTTTTTTAGGCTGATGAGATTTCAAAGAGTAATTATCTTGCGTTTGGGGATTTTATATCTTTTGATGCTACATTTAAGACTAACAAGTAAGTTATTGATCCATACAGTTTGCAATATAAAGTTCTTTTGTATTAGTTTTTTTGTTTTTTGTATGCATGAATATGTTTTTTTATGTAAACATACAAGATGGTTTTGTACCATTCATGACAATTGATAAACCATTGTCATAGTGTGTCTGTCGGTGCTGGTTTATTAGCTTCCGAAACTATTGAATCGGGCACCGAAGGTTATTGTTACTGATCAAGACCCGACTATGAAGCAAGCTATTGCATTTTGTGTTTCCAAATACAAGGCATAGGTTATGTATGTGACATATCATGAAGAAAGTTGCTGACAAGGTAAACTTAATTGTTTTGATTTAACTGTTTTAATTAGTTTAAATAGTGAGCGTTTTACAAGCGTTTCATGATAGTTTAATACGGAGCGTACTACGAGCGTAACATGATAGTATATTTTGGTCATGAGCGGTTAACAAGCATTTAACATTTGTTTCCAAGTGGGTGCCGATTTATGTAACAACGAAGATTTTAAGCGTAATATATGTGATATTGTGTGGACATATTCAATTAGTTCTTCTGAATTTGAAGATAAATGGCAGACGATAATGGTTGAGTTTGAGCTTGACAATAATAAATGGCTTACTGATATGTATGAAATCATATTTTATTGGATACCTACTTTTTATAGAGACGAACCTTTGTCTGGATTGATGCATACAACATCAAGATCAGAAAGCAAAAACCATTATTTGGGTCAAGCTACAAATTCTTAGTTAACACTAGTTGAGTTTTTCAACCATTTTGATTTTTGTATGGAGATACAAAGATACAATGACAGGCGATGTGATCATGACAGGATGTACACTTATCCTGAGTTAGAAACCGGAAGTTATCTTGAAATGGAATCAGTTAGGATATATACAAGATCTATTTTTAATGATGTCCAAGATGAAATGAATGAAATTGTTGGTGGTGTTTCATAATTCAGTGCTTCTGAAAAAGAAGGAGGTTATTTGAGGTGTAAAATATGAGATTTTAATCCGTATGTTCCATGATTTTTGGAGGTGATTATGAGCGTTTAATAAGCGTTTTATTTTAAAGTTGTTTAATATTAAATTAGTTAACAAGCGTTTAACTTGAGCGTTTACATTGTTTTTTTAATTTTTGTTTAAGAAGGACGATGAGTTTGGTGAAGAGTCTACTGCAACATGCTCCTGCAAAAGATTTGAACAATATGGTTTGTTGTGTCGGCATATTTTCTACGTCATGAATATGTACCAAGTCAAGAAATTCCCGAAATGATATATAAATGATCGATGGAGAAAAGAGGCTGCAGTGAATATCAGAACAGTTCCAATATTATCAGAGTTTAGTAATGATAAGAACAGAAAGATCAAAGAGATTTCAAGAGAAATAAAATATGCCAGTGAATACCTTATCAATAGTTATGTTGCAGATATCGATGAATTGATTAAAGTGAGATATGAGATGAATTTGATGATTGAAAAAGCAGATTTAACTCGGTATGAAAGAGTACGTCCATCTAAGAGGGATAGATTTGCTGCTGTTTTATGTTTTGAACAACCATAAGAAGTTTCTATTCGTGTACCTACTGGAATAAGAAACAAGGGTCGTGGCTCACACAGAAGAGTTAAATCAAAAAAAGAGATTGCCATTAGTTGATCTGGGAAGAGTTATAGGGAGTGTTAGATTTGCCACCAACCTGGCTATAATAGTAGAACTTGCAAAGCATTGCAGCAGCAACAGCAACAATGAATCCGTAGTGAAGCAATTTTAAGTGTTTTAGGTAATTCATTGTTTTAGATAGAAAGAGTTAGCCATTGTTTTAAGCGTGCATATAGCGTTTTATATAGAAAGAGTTAGCCATTGTTTTTCTGTTTTTTTACTGTATTTTGTTTAAAGATTGTGGGTTTTATAGTCACATTTTTACACAAGCGTATCACAAGCGTTTTTAGATAAAACTGTTTATTTATAGAACACGTGGGTTACACCGCAGCAGACCATGGCAAGTCTGATTACAAGATAAGATTAAAAAAAGGAGAAAAAAAACTAACATTATCAGACCCCATCCTCAGACCCTGTAACGATTCCGGCAAATTCAGGTATACCCTAGCCGGAATATACTATTTACGTGTTATTCAATACTGAATATATGAATTATAATGTGTTTATACGAGTATATAAGATTCACAGTACGAATTATACTCGAATGAACAGTTAGTCGTATTAGAATTACGATTAACCGATGAACGGTTATTGAAACCCGAACGAATCGGGGATTACGTCATAGATGAAATATATGATGTTTAGTAAGGTTTACAAAGTATTAAGGCTTCGGGATAAGTGAACTATAGCACAGAAAAAGGATTTCGATTTATTAGTACGTCGGTACGTTAAACGAAACCTTTAACATCAAACCAAGCAAGAGACGATCGATCAAGCCGAAAAAGATGCACAATTACCGACAATATGATGTGTTGAGTCAATAAACGTCATGGTTTAAGTTTTTAAAGTTTTTAAATCAGTTTTATATAAATTTCATTTTTAAGCCGAAAAACGACCGTTTTGGCCTCGTTTTGAGCGGAATTAAATGTTTAACCGAAAAACGAACTGAACCAGATTATCCACAACATTATCCGGATTACACAATCCGAATGTGTGGCTATGATTGGAGATGTGGGCCCCCCCACTAACATAACATGGACCGATCGGTCCATGCTACACACATACACATTCACTTTTTCTTTTTTCTACAATATTACTCTCCAAATCCTCTCAACACTCTTGAACATCCATCCAAAACCCAAGTTTTTAAGCAAGAACACAAGGTAAAAACCGAGTTGTGATCGTGTTTATCTTCTTTTCTTGGTTCATTTACAAGGAAATGAGGTTTCAAATGAAAAATGGGTGAAAACCCGAGATGAAACCGATTCTTGGAGGATCAAGTGATGTATACAAGTTGTAAAAAGGATCTTGGTCCAAGAAAGTAGTTAAAAGAGTCAAAAACGAATTTTTACGGTCAAAATCTTTGTTTTGATGTTTTAATCGAAACCATGAAAGAAATGGCTTGATTGTGGGTATAACTTGCTTGGTGTAGTGTTGTTGTGCTTGTAAGTGTTGTATCTAGTGGCTAGCAAAGGCTAGAAACCAAGATCTTTGCGATCTAACGCTAGAAAACACAAAGTAGTTCGGTTTTCGTATGATTTAGTTATTTTGGACAGATTGTGATAGACCTAAAGTTGGGTCACGAAATTTCACAGAGATGATCTACACATGAAAATATGAGATCTGTGAATTTTTGGTAATTTTTGGATAAATGATGAATATTTGGTGAATTTAATGCTCGGTTTTGGCCAAAAATGGTGAAAAATAGCTAAACATCATGAAAAATTCTGGAAAATTTAAGATAAGCTTTTTATAATATATAAAAGTCACACACAAAATTTCAGGTTCATTGGAGAAGTCTAAGTAGGCTTTTCGGTAAAACGAGTTCTAGGGATTTCTAGCTCGGTTTTGGTAAAAATGGCATGAAAAATGAGTTTTTGGTTCTGGAAAAATTACAGGGAACTATGTGGGTGACAGGGGTCATCCCAGAAAAAATTGGGATTTTTCAAAGGTCGTTTGGTATTTTCGACATATTTGGTGTTTAAATGACGTTTAAAAATGGTTAAATAAATTTTAGATATAAAAATTAATTCTGGAAAAAATTTTATAAAATTCCTTACTGTCAAAATATGGTTTGTACAAAATTTCAAGGTCCGAGACTAAACGGATATTTATTTGTGCTAAATGGAACTTGAAAACAAACTTTTAAAGCTTAAAACGTGTAAACCGGCAAAGTTCGCCTAAGTGAGCTGACTGGTGCATAAAAACCTTAAAAATGGACTATTTTCATGAAACTAAGTTAATCAAGTAAAAACAAATCATCCGAAAATAATTCGGATGATTTGGGTAATTTTACCCGATTTAACCGTTTCCGGTGTATTAAAGACGGAAACGGGCCCCGCGGCCAAACGGGGTGTCTAACCGAGCTCTAATTTCACCACTTTAATGAAAATATCAATAATAACTATTTTCGGGTCGTGTGTGGTCAAACTTATTTTTGTAAACATAAAGGCGGATAACCGTGCTAGGCACGCAAAACGAGAAAACAAACTAACGGTAGTTTTGACTAAAGAACTCTAGGTGATATCACAATCTAAGTCCTGAAAAGTATTTCGGGGTTAACATTGTCCCCGGATCGTGTACGGTACTGGGTTAGCAGTGTCCCCAGACGTACCGGTTAACACGAATTTAAGTTATATTGATAGAAATTGTGTAGTAACGATTTGGGGATCGTATTACAGATCTGTATCAGTAGCCGTGCACCGTAGTACATCTTGCTCACAAGAAGGTGAGTTTTCACGAGCCCCTTTTTACTGAACTGTTTTAAATATTTTCCCGGGGCGGAAAGCATGTTTCTATCAAAGTGTTTAAGTACATGCTAATCGCATGGAAACGCATGTATTTATATAATGTTTATTGTATGGAAATCGTACGGTAATGTATTAAGATGGTAATTAACTGAGTTGCTAATATTGTAAGGCCCGAAACAGTGTTCTGGGTTAACAGTGTCCCCAGAGGTTATTAAATGTATTTCTGGGTTAACAGTGTCCCCAGAGGATATTGAAAATGTTCTGGGTTAACAGTGCCCCCAGAGGTTATTAAATATGTTTCTGGGTTAACAGTGTCCCCAGAGGTTATTAGATATGTTTCTGGGTTAACAGTGTCCCCAGGGGTAATTTGATGTGTTTCGGGGTTAACAGAGTTTTCACTTGTGAACTCAGTATAATTACATCGCTTATTTATGATTTTTATAATGATTTGTCATGGTTTATTTAAATTAGTGAAACTCACCAACTATTCGTAGTTGACCCGTTTTCTTTACATGCTTTCTAGGTACACTCAAATTGGAATGAGTGATACGTGTTCGATGCTGTGTGCTATTTTGTGGAAGTCTAGAGATCTATATTTTGCATTAAATATGTTAATGTACTATCGGTAACACTTATGTGATAACGCTTAGATGGTTATGAAACTCAGAACAATGTAATACGTTTAAATTAATGTAGTGGTGTTTTCTTTATAAACAATGCTGTTGATATCAGATGTGTCTGTTGCATCCCGTGTACGTTTCCGCTGCGGTTACGGGGTGTTACAGACCCCATCACTCTTTGTAGCACATAGTTTTTTGATTCTTGAATGGTTGTGAGAAACTTCTCATCGTTTGGCTTCTCAAGATCCAACTTGGCTTTGACTATGCTCTTCACGGTTCTATCACATGAATACATTTTTTTGGATGTTTTTTAAAGTTTTTTGAGTGATCTTAATAGCAAAACATATGTGATATATATAGACATAAGGTTTAAATTTTGGTAGTTACCTACCGCATCAAAATTAAATGGCATTGAGTACCTTATGTCCTACTCAGGGTGGCGATGCGGTAGGTAACTGCGGTTCCTTCCCGTGAGCATGCGTCATCGAATCGGATGATGATGAGGGTGGCGTCGACATTCCTACAGGTAAGTCGTGTATGCGCGCGCGTATGAGTGAAAGAGGTAAAGAGATAAGATTACAAGACTACACAAACCTATGTAGTGCGTATCATTATAACTAATGGGTCGTCGCGATTAAAGTCTAGTATGCATGCAGCTTCTAGTTCGCTATAACCAATGGCTTTGATACCAATCTGCCTTTTTGAGTCAAGGCGGTGAGGGGTTGAGCAATCTTTGAAATTCTGCGCAAGGTTTAAATTTTGGTAGTTACCTACCGCATCAAAAAGATAAAGGTACTCAATGCCATTTAATTTTGATGTAGATATCATCATCATAGAAATATTTTTTTCCAAATAAGTTGTCACACCATCAAAATCCACTAACGGAGTTTTACCGTCAGAGGGTGTGAACTAACAGGATCGGAATCATTAGTTATAATCAAACCATAAAAACGTTTAAATGAAAATAAGTGCGGAAGCGTAAAACCATAGAAACCAATGTTACGTCACGCAGGACGATGTAAAATCAATGATAACAGTTAAAAGTAAGTTTGCATAGTTAAAAGTTTTTCAAGCAATGCATGTTCCTAAACCGCGCGCCCGCCTCGGCTACCTGAGAATAACATACTAAAAGTGTCAACACAAGGTTGGTGAGTTCACAAGTTTAAATAAAAATAAAGCGATTAGCGTTTGCGTTCAGCGTGTTGCGTTACAGCGTTTTGCGTTACAACGTTTTGCGTTACAGCGTTTTGCGTTACAGCGTTTTGCGTTACCAGATAGTGTTATGTCAATTATATATCTATAGGTAGCTAGCCTATAAAGCAAGTATTACTAAGTGTTCGACACCGAAGCTGACTGTTTATCAAGTGCCTTGTCACCAGGTCATCCAGACCATGGTACGTGTTAGCCAAAATTACACCCGCTCGATCTCCAGTCGAGTTTAGCGTTGGGTGGGGTTTGTCAAACCCAGTAGTACTACTCAACAGTGACTCGCTATTCCAAATATTAACCGGTTCGATGTGTAGGACTTCAATTGTTTCGTTTGCCACTTAGCCTTTACAAGTGATATATAATTTACTAACAAAATCTTAAATGCGTTTATCGGAGTATGTTATCTCCCCCAAGTGAAAAGCGTTTAAAACAGTTTAAAGGGGTAAGTGAAACTCACTGTTTGCGAAGAATTTCCCAAATTAAATCACCAAGATGCGCGTCACAGAAAAACTCTCTCTAGCATTATAAAACAACAAAGAGATTTTTCTAAGTGTCGGAATATTATCGAGTCTCTAGACCCGGCACATAATACCTATGCACATAACATGTTTCGTGTTTCGTTTGTGAATCGTGTGTGACTTTAACAATGTATTTGTGATACGTTACATGTGTAAGCAATCATTTACGTGTCATGTATTCATAAAGTACATCACTATCAATTACTTCCCGTAAGGGCAATTTGGTCAACACATAACAATTAACTAGCAACTATTCCCCACGAGGGCAATTTGGTCAAATCATTACAATCAATTAGCTATTATTCCCCGCAAGGGTATTTTGGTCAAAACACGACATTTATCTTGCAATCATTCCCCTCAAGGGCAATTTGGTCAAAACACGATAATAAATTAGCAAGTATCATGTTTCATGCAATTTCACAAAACTCAGCAGCTAGTTTCACCGAGACATAAATCCTACTTGAAAGATTGTACTATTCCACCGATTATAGTATCTCAATTAATTCACCAAAAATCATCACAGAAGCATATATGTCTTAGGTTTCCAGAACATATTTTATTATATTTTTATTGCACATAGTTTTCTCACAATCATCAAATCATTACAGCAAACTCATAACAGTCAAATTCATGCGCAACATAATGTTATTTGCAATTCCCGTTAAACGAAAAATCCAATAAATACAAGAACACTTGGGTTAGGTTCCTAACTCAATGAGTCAACTTCCAGAAGTGGAACCGACCCAATTGGTCTCGTAGTTCATGAGATACAACATTTACAAAACAACCTAACAGCAGGTCTAACAGCTCAGCTTTGCACAACGTTTTTGTAAAATCATAAAAGTTAACTTCTACTTGTCCAAAAATTACAAGTTTATATTCTTTAGAAACTAGACTCAACCTAGTTTACTGTAGTATTAATAATCTCAACCAATCTTCTTGTTTACACTTCGTTACAGTCACTTAAACATCAAATACACATTCTGTCCAGAAACTGTTTGCATCCAAACTCAACATATTAACAATCTATGAACTATCATGCATTCATATAACACTCTAGACTCCATAAACACCATCCATGCACATCAATTACACATTACATACATGATTAGGGTTTTTGTTTGAACTCAAATCAAAGACACAACAATCAACATGTAACAATATTCAATCTAGTTATCAAATCATTATCCAATCAACAACAAATCATATTAACTATATATACACATGAAATCGGCAGCTAGGGTTTGCAATTTAACCCAACAAACATCAAAATCAAGTAACAAGGATGTATAGGATAATCGATTATACCTTCCTAGCACCTAATTCTTCAATCAAAAGCTTGAATTGAGGGTTGTATGTGTGTGTGAAGGCGACGGCAGCCAAGGGGAGGGGTGCTTGGGTTCCGATCGGGACTTGTGGGGAAAAGAGAATAGGTTAGGGTTTAGTTATTAAGGATATATTTATAATAATAATAAGTTACACTCAAGTCCCTCCACTATCAATTGTTGTTTTTCTAACTTAACTAACTAGTTTACATCTTGAGTTAACGTTTATAACCATGTTATCACGTAACACATAAGTCTAACACATAATTATCACATAATTACTGTTTTGACGTTTTTCGTTTATTCATCAATCGTTTGCGTCAACTCGTTTGCGTTTCGGTGCAATTCCCGAAAGACTACACATGTAGTAAGTGTTAAGCGTCATTTAAACCCTAGTTTAAATGTAATGAAGTGTGCGTTATGGATTCAGTGATCTTAAGTTTGAATTGACGGAGTTGAGTTAACGGAGTTAACCTGAAATTGACGATTGTCACATCATTCCCATGTTAAAGAATTTTCGTCCCGAAAATTTGAGTCAAGTCGTGATGAGTGTCTGAAAGAGTATGAAAGAAGAAAAAGGAAAATTTTCAGTTTGTCATATCATCCCCTAGTAGAAAGAAATTTCGTCCCGAAATTTAATTCATACCTCCGGTGATGTCTGACGGTTTGCCGGGTTTCGCGGTTTTCTGTGTTTGGTTAGCCCTTCAAAAAGGTGAGGATACTTTTTCATCATTTGATCCTCGCGTTCCCACGTGAATTCCGGTCCACGTCTTGAGTTCCAACGAACCTTAACGTTTGGAATTTTGCTGTGCTTGAGCGTTTTGGTTTCCCAATCCAAAACCTCGACTGGTTCCTCAATGAAACGTAACTGTTCATCAACTTGCAGTTCCTCCAAAGGGACTACTTGGGTTTCATCAGATAGGCATTTCTTCAAATTGGACACGTGGAATACATTGTGTATGCCACCGAGTTCCGTTGGTAGGTCCAGTCGGTACGCTACCGGACCAATGCGCTCAGTTATCCGGTAAGGACCAACATATCGTGGGTTGAGTTTGTTTCGCTTACCAAAGCGAACCACACGTTTCCAAGGTGAGACTTTGAGTAACACTCGATCGTTCACTTGAAATTCGAGAGGTTTTCGGCGCTTGTCGGCGTAACTCTTTTGGCGATCTCTTGCTGCTGCCATGCGATTTCGGATTTGAACAATCTTTTCCGAAGTTTCGAGTACCAGTTCCGGACCAGTGATTTGGCTGTCACCCACCTCTGCCCAGCAGAGTGGTGATCGACACTTCCGTCCGTACAGCGCTTCAAACGGCGCTGCCTTAATACTTGCGCGGTAGCTGTTATTATACGAAAACTCTACCAAAGGTAAGTGAGGTTCCCAACTTTTTTCGAAATCCAACACGCATGCACGCAACATGTCCTCCAGGGTCTGAATAGTTCGTTCACTCTGCCCATCCGTCTGAGGATGGTATGCTGTGCTCATATCAAGACGGGTGCCTAGTGCGCTTTGCAGCGACTTCCAAAAGTGCGAAGTGAAACGAGAATCTCGATCAGAAATGATTGAGACAGGCACTCCGTGTCTAGACACTACTTCCTTCATGTAGACACGAGTCAGTCTTTCCATTTTGTCCGATTCCTTAATCCCTAAGAAGTGTGCAGACTTAGTCAACCGGTCAACGATCACCCAGATGGTATCGCATCCCGTCGGTGTCTTAGGTAAACCCGTAATAAAATCCATTGAGATGTGTTCCCATTTCCACATTGGGAGTTCCGGTTGTTGTAGTAGACCAGATGGTTTCTGGTATTCTATCTTGACTCTGGCACAAGTCAAGCATTTGCTCACGTAGGTGGCAATGTCGGCTTTCATGTTCGGCCACCAGTAAAGTGCCTTTAAATCATGATACATTTTATCTGAGCCAGGGTGGATAGAATATCGGGACTTGTGAGCTTCGTCCATCACTAGAGTTCTCAACTCTCCGTATCGTGGAACCCAAATTCGGTTCTCAAAATATCGGATCCCGTCCGATCTGGTTTCAAGTTGCTTGCTCATGCCCCGCATGAGTTCTGATGGAAGATTATCATCTTTCAAAGCTTCAAGTTGCGCATCGCGAATCTGATCGGGTAAGCTGGCATGAATCGTGAGTTGCAATGCTCGCACTCGTCTGGGTTTATCTGTTTCTTTTCTGCTGAGAGCGTCGGCCACTACATTGGCCTTGCCAGGGTGGTACTTGATGGCACAATCATAATCCTTGAGCAGCTTGACCCAACGACGCTGTCGCATGTTCAGCTCCTTTTGATCGTAGATATGTTGGAGACTCTTGTGGTCGGTGTAAATGGTAAACTTGGTACCGTACAAGTAATGCCTCCATATCTTAAGAGCAAACACCACAGCTCCGAGTTCCAAATCATGGGTCGTGTAGTTCTTCTCGTGAACTCGTAGTTGTCGAGAGGCGTAAGCTATAACCTTCTCGAGTTGCATCAGCACACAACCAAGACCTTGTATAGATGCGTCACAGTGTACCTCAAAATTCTCTGTTCCCTCGGGGAGGGCTAGAATAGGGGCGCTGCAGAGTTTGGTTTTCAACAGTTGAAAAGCGGATTCTTGCGCGTCACCCCAATTGTACTTAGTGCCTTTGTGAGTCAAGGCGGTGAGGGGTTGAGCAATCTTTGAAAATCCCTCGATGAAACGTCGGTAGTAGCCGGCCAGTCCTAGGAATTGCCGCACCTCAGTCGGAGTTTTAGGTGCTTCCCAGTTTTTGATGGCCTCTACCTTACCGGGATCGACATGGATACCATTCTCGTTGATCACATGCCCTAAAAAGTGAACCTCGCGAAGCCAAAACTCACATTTCGAGAGTTTAGCATACAGTTGTTCCTTCTTCAGCAATTCCAGAATTACCCTTAAGTGCTCTTCATGGTCAGCTTCGTTCTTGGAGTAAACAAGAATATCATCGATGAAAACAATCACAAACTTGTCGAGGTACGCCTTGCATACTCGATTCATGAGATCCATAAATACGGCGGGTGCGTTGGTTAGGCCAAAAGGCATAACCGAAAACTCGTAGTGACCATACCGTGTTCTGAAAGCCGTCTTTGAGATATCTTCTTCGCGCACTCTTAGTTGGTGGTAACCGGATCGCAGATCGATCTTCGAGTAGTAACTCGATCCTTGAAGCTGGTCAAACAAATCATCAATTCGGGGTAAAGGATAACGGTTCTTGACCGTCACCTTGTTCAACTCTCGGTAGTCGATGCACATGCGGAAAGTCCCGTCTTTCTTTCGGACAAACAAGACAGGGGCTCCCCACGGCGATGAGCTAGGTCGGATAAAACCTTTATCCAACAAATCTTGCAACTGAGTGGACAGTTCCTGAAGCTCCGCCGGTGCGAGCCGATACGGGGCTCGTGCTATGGGTGCTGCACCGGGTGTCAACTCGATTTGGAATTCGACTTGACGAATAGGAGGGAGTCCAGGCAAATCCTCCGGGAAAACTTCCGGAAAGTCTCGCACAACCGGTATATCTTCAATTCGCTTCTCCTCCGTGGGTTTCTCAACAATCTGCGCCAAAATTGCCGGATGACCCTTTCGTAGATACTTCTGCGCCTTCATAAGGGTAATGACGCTGGTGGTTATGCCACTTCTCTCACCTCGGACCAAAATGATCTCGCCGGAAGGGGTAGTAATGTGAACTATCTTGTCGTGACATATAATCTCCGCTCGGTTCTCGGATAACCAGTCCATGCCGACAACGACATCGAAACTACTAAGCGTAAAAGGAATAAGGTCGATATCAAAAATATGACCTGACAGTTTTAACTTACATCCCGCAAGTACATGAGTCGTTACTATAGTCTTACCTTCAGCTAATTCAACAGGAAACTTAGCATCTAACGGAGTTGGAGTTAAGTCTAAGAGTTGGCTAAAGGCTTTCGACACAAAACTCCTATCAGCTCCAGTGTCAAACAATACAGAAGCAAAACAATCGTTCACAGGGAACTTACCAGTCACCACGTGCGGATCATTGCGGGCTTGACCCGACCCAATCACAAAAGCCCTTCCTTTGCCATTGCTTCCACCATTACTGCCACTTCTATTACCTCCATTGTTGTCGTTCTGTTTCAGCTTGGGACAATCTTTCCTGAAATGACCTTCCTGCCCACATTCGTAACATCCCTTCGTCGTCATAGGTGGTTTAGGAGCACCCGTTGCCGCAAGGTCTCCTCTACACTCCTTCGCCTGGTGACCCATCTTCCCGCATCTCTGACACTTGACACGGTTACACGGGCCAACATGATGATAGTTGCACCTATTGCACTTCGGATTTTTCCCAGCATATCCGCTCGAACCTGCTCGCTACCGTTGTTATTGTTGTTGTGACTGAGATTGTTAAAGCTCCGAGTGAATTCGGGCTTACGGTAGTGTTGTTGCCGTGGGAGGTTCGAGGACGAGGATCTGGTGTTGTCAAACTTCCTCTTTCCGCTGCTCGGGTTGCTGTTGCTGTTGTTGTCATTACTCGGGTTGTCACGGGCCTTAGTGGTTGAACCCCTAGGTGGTAACGCACCTTGGGTCACAGCCTGATCCGTCAGTTTGTGAGCTAAACGGATCGCTTGTTGAATCGTGGCTGGTCTGGCAGACGTCACCATGCCCTGAATCTGCGGTGCTAACCCATCAATGTACATTTCAATCCTCTTACTCGGCGGATCCACCATCCGCGGACACATCACAGCCAACTCGTGAGAACGAGTAGTGTAGGCTTCAATTTCCGAGCCCACCATATTCAGTGACCAGAATTCTGACTCTAACTTCGAAATCTCTTCTCTCGGACAGTACTCCTCTCGCATCATGTTTTTGAACTCCTCCCAGTTCATAGCATTAGCCAGTTCCAATCCAAGGATCTGCACGTTTGAATTCCACCAAGTGAGGGCAGAATCCTCAAGTGTTCCAGCAGCAAATTTGACGCTACTGGCAGGGGGACAATTGCACATCTCAAATGCCGACTCAGCCTTCTCAGCCCAACGCAGGAAGCCTATAGCTCCCTCAGTGCCCTTAAACTTACTGGGCTTGCAGTCAAGGTAGTTCTTGAAGGTACACGTTCCACTTGGACCTCCAGCTTGATTCTGAATGTGTGCGGCTAAAGCGGCCGCTGCATGGTCGTTCAGCAGAGTTTGGAGTTCAGCTGCAGTCAAGTTGATGCTACCACGTCCACGTCCAGCGTTTCTTCCAGCCATTTCCTAGAATCACAGTATAAAATGTTAAACATGAATTTTTCTTTCATATACAACACGCCATACATGAAATAAAAAGATAGGTAAGGAAGAAATAAGAAACAACATCACATCACAACCATATATTAATCTAAATAAAAATTCATGATTAAAACCATTGTATTCGCTACAAAGTATTTCCAATCAATCCTTAAAATCATAGAAAATAATAGTTCGGATGGAGACAACCCCTCCATCTAAGTGTCATCATCACTAGATGTCATCGTCTGAGGACACCTCTGAGTGTGCCTCCTCCTCAGCCGGTTCTTCCTCCGGTTCTTCTTCGGGTTCCTCCTCGGGATCTTCTTCAGGCTCCTCTTCGGGATCTTCTTCAGGTTCGGCCTCAGGCTCCGCCTCAGGCTCGGCCTCAGGCTCGGCTGCGTTCTGAGCAAGTTGCATTTGTAAGACATCGCAACGCTCTAGAGCTATCTCGGTTCGGGTCCTTGCTACCTGGAGTTGCTCTTGCAAGTCTATCATCTCGGCTTGCATCTTCCTCATAATCTTCATCTGTTGATCACTAGCTTCTTGCATTTCCTTCATTGCCGCTGCCATGCGGGCAATCTCCTCCTTAGTCTCGGTTCCGCCTTTTAACAGTCCGGAAACGTTTGCTCTCGTATAGCGCATGTAACCCACATTACACTCCAAGCATGAGACAACAGCTGCGAGAACTCGCTCTACAGGTTCGGTTATGGGTGGTAGGGTGTTGGGATAAGCAGGGTGTTTCGGGTGAGGTAACGGGGGAACTTGCTCGCGATAGACCATACGTCTGATCATGTTAGGGTACCAATCCCAGCTAACGTCATTTTCGTATATGCCTCCGGATAGGCGGTACCTCTTCGGTGCGGGAGCTTCGAGTTCCGGGACTACTCAGGGTGGCGATGCGGTAGGTAACTGCGGTTCCTTCCCGTGCGCATGCGTCATCGAATCGGATGATGATGAGGGTGGCGTCGACATTCCTACAGGTAAGTCGTGTATGCGCGCGCGTATGAGTGAAAGAGGTAAAGAGATAAGATTACAAGACTACACAAACCTATGTAGTGCGTATCATTATAACTAATGGGTCGTCGCGATTATAGTCTAGTATGCATGCAGCTTCTAGTTCGCTATAACCAATGGCTTTGATACCAATCTGTCACACCCTCAAAATCCACTAACGGAGTTTTACCGTCAGAGGGTGTGAACTAACAGGATCGGAATCATTAGTTATAATCAAACCATAAAAACGTTTAAATGAAAATAAGTGCGGAAGTGTAAAACCATAGAAACCAATGTTACGTCACGCAGGACGATTTAAAATCAATGATAACAGTTAAAAGTAAGTTTGCATAGTTAAAAGTTTTTCAAGCAATGCATGTTCCTAAACCGCGCGCCCGTCTCGGCTACCTGAGAATAACATACTAAAAGTGTCAACACAAGGTTGGTGAGTTCACAAGTTTAAATAAAAATAAAGCAATTAGCGTTTGCGTTCAGCGTGTTGCGTTACAGCGTTTTGCGTTACAGCGTTTTGCGTTACCAGATAGTGTTATGTCAATTATATATCTATAGGTAGCTAGCCTATAAAGCAAGTATTACTAAGTGTTTGACACCGAAGCTGACTGTTTATCAAGTGCCTTGTCACCAGGTCATCCAGACCATGGTACGTGTTAGCCAAAATTACACCCGCTCGACCTCCAGTCGAGTTTAGCGTTGGGTGGGGTTTGTCAAACCCAGTAGTACTACTCAACAGTGACTCGCTATTCCAAATATTAACCGGTTCGATGTGTAGGACTTCAATTGTTTCGTTTGCCACTTAGCCTTTACAAGTGATATATAATTTACTAACAAAATCTTAAATGCGTTTATCGGAGTATGTTATCTCCCCCAAGTGAAAAGCGTTTAAAACAGTTTAAAGGGGTAAGTGAAACTCACTGTTTGCGAAGAATTTTCCAAATTAAATCACCAAGATGCGCGTCACAGAAACACTCTCTCTAGCATTCTAAAACAACAAAGAGATTTTTCTAAGTGTCGGAATATTATCGAGTCTCTAGACCCGGCACATAATACCTATGCACATAACATGTTTCGTGTTTCGTTTGTGAATCGTGTGTGACTTTAACAATGTATTTGTGTTACGTTACATGTGTAAGCAATCATTTACGTGTCACGTATTCATGAAGTACATCACTATCAATTACTTCCCGTAAGGGCAATTTGGTCAACACATAACAATTAACTAGCAACTATTCCCCACGAGGGCAATTTGGTCAAATCATTACAATCAATTAGCTATTATTCCCCGCAAGGGCATTTTGGTCAAAACACGACATTTATCTTGCAATCATTCCCCTCAAGGGCAATTTGGTCAAAACACGATAATAAATTAGCAAGTATCATGTTTCATGCAATTTCACAAAACTCAGCAGCTAGTTTCACCGAGACAGAAATCCTACTTGAAAGATTGTACTATTCCACTGATTATAGTATCTCAATTAATTCACCAAAAATCATCACAGAAGCATATATATCTTAGGTTTCCAGAACATATTTTATTATATTTTTATTGCACATAGTTTTCTCACAATCATCAAATCATTACAGCAAACTCATAACAGTCAAATTCATGCGCAACAGAATGTTATTTGCAATTCCCGTTAAACGAAAATCCAATAAATACAAGAACACTTGGGTTAGGTTCCTAAATCAATGAGTCAACTTCCAGAAGTGGAACCGACCCAATTGGTCTCGTAGTTCATGAGATACAACATTTACAAAACAACCTAACAGCAGGTCTAACAGCTCAGCTTTGCACAACGTTTTTGTAAAATCATAAAAGTTAACTTCTACTTGTCCAAAAATTACAAGTTTATATTCTTTAGAAACTAGACTCAACCTAGTTTACTGTAGTATTAATAATCTCAACCAATCTTCTTGTTTACACTTCGTTACAGTCACTTAAACATCAAATACACATTCTGTCCAGAAACTGTTTGCATCCAAACTCAACATATTAACAATCTATGAACTATCATGCATTCATATAACACTCTAGACTCCATAAACACCATCCATGCACATCAATTACACATTACATACATGATTAGGGTTTTTGTTTGAACTCAAATCAAAGACACAACAATCAACATGTAACAATATTCAATCTAGTTATCAAATCATTATCCAATCAACAACAAATCATATTAACTATATATACACATGAAATCGGCAGCTAGGGTTTGCAATTTAACCCAACAAACATCAAAATCAAGTAACAAGGATGTATAGGATAATCGATTATACCTTCCTAGCACCTAATTCTTCAATCAAAAGCTTGAATTGAGGGCTGTATGTGTGTGTGAAGGCGACGGCAGCCAAGGGGAGGGGTGCTTGGGTTCCGATCGGGACTTGTGGGGAAAAGAGAATAGGTTAGGGTTTAGTTATTAAGGATATATTTATAATAATAATAAGTTACACTCAAGTCCCTCCACTATCAATTGTTGTTTTTCTAACTTAACTAACTAGTTTACATCTTGAGTTAACGTTTATAACCATGTTATCACGTAACACATAAGTCTAACACATAATTATCACATAATTACTGTTTTGACGTTTTTCGTTTATTCATCAATCGTTTGCGTCAACTCGTTTGCGTTTCGGTGCAATTCCCGAAAGACTACACATGTAGTAAATGTTAAGCGTCATTTAAACCCTAGTTTAAATGTAATGAAGTGTGCGTTATGGATTCAGTGATCTTAAGTTTGAATTGACGGAGTTGAGTTAACGGAGTTAACCTAAAATTGACGATTGTCACATAAGTTGAGTAGCCATAAATGTAATTTATGAACTCTTAAGCGTGTTAAGTGTAGTATATATATTTTTCATTTTTGTTAGTTGACATAGAGTAATTAATTTGATGAGATTTGATGTAGGCTATCATCACAAACATCTTTTCCCACTTTTTGGAATGTGAGTAGTAATAAATGTAATTAAGTTCTGTACAAAACTAGATTAAAAATGAGCTTTTAACCAAATACAATTATTTAGCATATTACAAGCATACGGGAGACTTATGTTCTGGATACATTTTTTAAAATAAAGTTGTGAGCGTATACGAAGCGTCTGATAGTTATGTCCTCACACCTTTTTATGTTGCGCACGTGAGTATACAGTTGTTAGCATTGCTCAAGCGTTTTGTCTTTTTATTCTGTTTTTGGTCCGTGAACCTACATGTGTTTTTGTTTTTTATCCTGTTTTTACTATTTGGTCCATGATATTTTCTTATATATTTTGTTACACTTATATCCACACATCTTAAAATATGTTTTTTCCAGTTATAATGATTCCTCATCATCATGAAAATCACCATCTTACAAGCAAGCTTTGAAGATGAAGATTGTGGAGCAGATCGCAGCAGAAAAAGCTTTCCGTGAAAGGCTAACACATGAATTTGTTGTAACGATTCCGACGAAACCAGGTATACCCTAACCGGTAGACTGTAGTTACGTCATATTTAACGTCGGGTACATGAATTACCATAGTAATCATACGAGAATACTTGGTTCATTGTATTGATTGTACGTGAATATATAATTCACCGTATTGAATATGCGATCAATCGATCGATAGTCATTGAAACCCGAATGAATCGAGGGTTCAATTATAGACGAGATATATGATATTTAGTGATGTTACGAAGTATTAAAGCTTCGGGATAAGTGGAGTAAAGCACAGAAAAAGGATTTCGATTTAATAGTATGTTGGTACGTTAAACGAAACCTTTAATACCAAACCGAGCAAGAGACGATCGATCAAGCCGAAAAAGATGCGTAATAATTAGTAATATGACGTTTTAAGTTAATAAATGTCATGATTTAAGTTTTTAAAGTTTTTAAATCGGTTTTATATAAATTTCATTTTTAAGCCGAAAAACGACCGTTTTAACCCCGTTTTAAGCCGAATTAAACGTTTAACCGAAAAACGAACTGAACCAGATTATCCAAAACATTATCCGGATTACGAGAATCCAAATGAGTGGCCAAGAATGAAGAGGTGGGTCCCACCCCACCCCCACATAATTCCGATCGGCCTCAATGGGGCTAACCCCATTTCATTTTTCTTTTTTCATCCAACAATCCAACAATCCTTCAAACCTCTCAACCTCATGATCAAAAACCCGAGCTTTTGGAGCAAGAAAACAAGGTAAAGAATCGAGTTAATCACGTTTCCATCTTCGTTTCTTGAGTTTAATTGCAAGAAAATGAGGTTTCAAAGATGAAAACCGATTCTTGCATGATCAAGTGATGTATACGGGTTATACAAAGGATCTTGGTCCAAGAAATGAGTTAAACGAATCAAAAACGAATTTTTACGGTTAAATCTTTGTTTTTGGAATCAAAACCGAAACCATGAAAGAAATGGCTTGATCGTGAGTGTAACTTGCTTGGTATTGTGGTATGTTGATTGTAGGCTCTGTATTTAGTGGTAGATAAGGCGGAAAGACGAGTTTGTAGCTCGTAGTGGCGGAAAACGAAAGGTATATTCGGTTATGTTCGGTTTTGGGAAATTTGGACAGATTGTTGATGCTTTAGAGTTAGGTCATGAAATTTTACAGAGGTGTTAAAGACATGAAAATATGGGTTCTATGAATTTTTGGTAATTTTTGGATAAAGGATGAATATTTGGTGAATTTAATGCTCGGTTTTGGCCAAAAATGGTGAAAAATAGTTAAATATCATGAACAATTCTGGAAAATTGCAGATAAGCTTTTCATATCATGTATAAGTCACACACAAAATTTGAGGTCCGTTGGAGAAGTCTAAGTAGGCTTTTCGGTTAAATGAGTTCTTGGGATTTCTAGCTCGGTTTTAGTAAAAAGGGGATGTAAAAGAAGATTTTGGTTCTGGAAAAATTACAGGGGCCTATGTGGATGGCAGGGGACATCCAGGAAAAATTTGGGATTTTTCTAAGATCGTTTGGTATTTACGACATTTATTAGTGTTTAAATGGTGTATAAAAATAGGTAAATAAATTTTAAATATAAGAATTAATTCTGGAAATATTTTTATAAAATTCCCCACTGTTAAAAAGTAATTTGTGCAAAATTTCAAGATCCGAAAGTAAACGGATAATTAATCGTGCTAATTATCAAACTTTTAAAGTTAAAACGCGTAAACCGGTGAAGTTCGCTTAAGCGAGCTGACTGGTGTATAAAAACCCTAAAAATGAACTATTTTCATATAAATGAGTTAAACAAGTAAAAATAAATCATCCAAAAATAATTCGGATGATTTGAGTAATTTTAACCTATTTTAACAGTTTCCGGTACGCCAAAGACGGAAACGGGTCCCGCGGCCAATCGGGACGTCTAAACCGAGCTATAATTTCACATCTTTAATTAAATTATCAGACAACCACTATTTTCGGGTCGTGTGTGACCAAACTCATTTTTGAAACATAAAAAAAAACGGATAACCGTGCTAGACACGCAAAACGAGAAAAAACGACTAATAGTAGTTGTGACCATGGAACTCTAAACGACATCACAATCTGAGTCCGGAGAAGTGTTTTTGGGTTAACCTTGCCCCCAGAAACGGGTACAGTGCTGGGTTAACAGTGCCCCCAGATGTACCGGTTAACTTGGTTAAAGTTATATTAATAATAAGTGTATAGTAACGATCGTAGGGATCATATTACAGATTGGACGTGTTAACTGATAATGATTGTTGTTACCTGCTTGCATGTGCTAAGGTGAGTTTCACGAGCCCCTTTTTCTGAATTGTTTTCAAATAGTTTCCCGGGGCGGAAAGCATGTTACTATGAAATGTTTAAATACATACTGAACGCATGGATTTGCGTATATTTATAAATATTTGATTGTACGGGAATCGTACGGAATGAGTACAGGACTGGGTTAACAGTGTCCCCAGATGTCTGTAGAAGTGTTTCCGGGTTAACATTGTCCCCGGAGTGAGTACAGTACTGGGTTAACAGTGTCCCCAGGGGTCCCTAGAAGTGTTTCCGGGTTAACATTGTCCCCGGAGTGAGTACAGTACTGGGTTAACAGTGTCCCCAGGGGTCCCTAGAAGTGTTTCCGGGTTAACATTGTCCCCGGAGTGAGTACAGTACTGGGTTAACAGTGTCCCCAGATAATATTATATTATGATATGGATTTATCATGGTTTACTAAAATTGTGAAACTCACTAACTATTCGTAGTTGACCCGTTTTCTCACATGCTTTTCAGGTACAATTAAGATGAAGTGATTGCTTACGTGCTAAGTGCTTGATATGTGTAAGATTTGCGTGCAGGATGTTAGGATACATTATAACAAATAGAATTGTGTATCGTATTGTATGATGCGTGTATCACCTAGACGGTAATGGAATACAAGATAATGTAATTTGAAGTATATTAATGCATTCAGTTTTCTTTATAAACAATGTGGTTGATATCAGAGGTGTCTGTCGCATCCCGTTTACGTTTCCGCTGCGGTTACGGGGTGTTACATTTGTGATGCTTAGCAATAGTTTGAATTACATGGATGTTATTATGAAAGTTGTTGTCGATATGCCTGCTAGTACTATATGAGATATTGCTGTTTTGTTTATGGTTGATTTAGTGAAGAATGAGTTTGAATAGTATAAAGTATTATCAAAGACAATTCTTGAACTAAACTGCTCAATGAAATTGAAGTTGGATTTTCTCATGTCTCTATTAGAGTAGTGTGTGTGAGTGTGTTTATTGTAAGCATTTTATGAGCATTTGTTATGTTTTTTTAATATTTTCTAATGTAGTAAGGCGTGTTTTTGGTAATAATAATATTCCAATGTTGTGTTAAAGATATCAAATTTTTTTGTAGCAAAATATACATCATAACAAAGTGCATATGACCATGTATTAAAATACATAACAAAGTTTTGAAAGAAGTCAAATTAGTTGTCGCCTTATTTGGAGTTCTTCAATCAACTCTGCCTCGGATAAAGTTGTTTTGTTATTTTCAGAAAATGCCAGCGGTTCTCGATAACAATATCTCTATTCTGTTTTAGATCCGACATGAGGATTTTGCTCAAATACTTTGCCCTCAACATTTTTAGATGATTTTTATGTTTAGGACATTCTTTGTGAAAGTTGCACCCCCACGGTTTCTTACTTTGCCCTCAACTCTATCACTCCTGTTTGAAGATTGAAAACAACCACATAGTGATCCTTTTGTAGAATTGGCACAAGAAATATAGAAACTTGCTTCATTGATTTGACATCACTCCTCATCATCTGTTTTTCAATGTTTTCCGTAAACACTTCGAGTCTTTGTTCGTTTGTGTGACCAACTGCCTCATCATAATGGTTACTTGTCTGCATAAGAATTCAAATGTAGATGTTTAAGCGTTTTGAAGAGTTTAAAGTCAATAGGTAGATTAAATCATACCAGCACAGTGCTTGTAGCGAAGAACCTGAATAGTGATTCTGCAGATTTTTCTTTTCTTCATAATTCATCAGTTCACAGAATGCATCCATTGCATTTGTTGTTAAATACAAACCAGGACAAAAACTCTCAAAAATCACCTTAAATGAATCTGTGTAAGCAAATTTAAAAACCTCTTCCCATATGTCTTCAAGACAAAATAATATATACTATGAAATTATTTTTCATCCTCTGTCACACTTGTGAATATGTCAACCTCTCTTAAAAGATATAGTGATTTCAACGCACCAGGTAAATTTCTCTTTCTTTCTTCTTTCACCAACCCTTTGTCTTCATGTTCTTGTAATAATGATACAGGAGATGTAATTTTGGGTATCATATTTGAAGTTGATGTCGGTATTTTCAGTTGCAGACAAAGCAGTGTCAACTTTTGATTCTTAGTTTTTCTCTTTATCTTTACTAACTGAAAAATAATAAGTACAAGTCATTGTATCAATTTACTAAATTTATTTTTATAAACTATTTTTTTTTGTGTTTTACCAATGATATCTTCTAGAGTTCCATCAGTATTTATGTGATCAACATCATTTTTGATTTCACCTCCTTTTTGTTCACTAGAATCCTGAGCATTTGTATAAACATGCACCATATCATCTCCAAGTGAGGTAGCTATAGATTCTTGTAAAGTAATAAGTATGAGCGTTTAATAAGCGTTTTATGCATGAATTCGTTAACAAAAATTTGATACCTTCAGGTTCTTTAGAAATTTCACTACACACTGGAGTATTTGCAACAGTGTGTTCCATCTTGTCCTCTTTTGATACAAATTGTGTATCTTTCATACAAAATATAAACATAATAACGTGAGCGTTTAATGGGCGTTCAATTTATAAGAAGAGAAATTGTACTTTTTAATACCTTCCTTAGCCCACTCAAGTACTGTAGTAACTACTGCATCAAGTTTATTATTCCCGTCTAGTTCTGTTACTATAATTTCTTCATCATTGTTACTTCAGCTGGATTACCAACGACAACCACATCTATCACATAAAATTTTAAATAATAATAAGAGCATTTGTTGAGCTTTTAAGGTGTATAAAAGAAGTTTTTATAATTATATACCTTCTTGAGCCCCCTTAACCCCTGCATCACCAACCTCTACATCAGTAACCACTACATCACTAACCACTGCATCACTAACCACTGCATCACCAACAGTTGCCCTACATTTTTTCTTTTCTTCAGATAGATTATAAACTTCAGGAACCCGTGGGATTCAAAATTTAGATATCAGAGTTTGTTGAGCGCTTTTAGTATAAGTATAACTATAATAGTACCAATACCTTCTTCACCAGCTACAACATCTGAACCAACTACTTCATCACTAACTACAACATCTGAATAAACTGAGTCAATTGCAGCAGCTGTATAAGAAGTGGGAACTTGTTTTGGGAACCATATTATTATTGAACATGTTTTCCCATTCACAACATCTAGCAAACATATTCTGATTTCATGCATGTTTGTCCTTTCCTTCACGAACCAATTCATTGATTTCTGAGCAAAGTTTTTCAAATTTCTTCAACTTTTTATCCATTGCCTTATTCTAAGACTGTAAAATGAAAATATAGTTATTAATTAATTTAAGATATTCAATTAATCAGATGTCTCACCTTTTCTTCTTTTATTTCTTTTGGTGGTAGGTAAGCAGATATCCCAGACAACTGAAGTGGGGTTATATAAAAGTCGACAAGCTCTTGCGTGGTTGTTCCCATTGGCATTTGCAAACTCAAATGTGAATACGTATCATCATCATCAAAATTCGCCTTCGGCAGCGTGATCGGCATTATCTGTTTCTGTTTCACTTCTTCCATCTGTTTTGATTATATATTAGTTTTTTGTTATAAATTTATCATTAGATGAAATACACATGAGAGATCTTTAGAAGAAAATAAAAAGTTTTCTTACCATCTACATCAGCCTGATGCATCGCTTTGTCACCAGCAGCTGCCTCACCAACTGTATCTGCAGGTTTATCAGCAGTTTTTTCTTTGTCTGCAGGTTTACCAGCAGAAGTAACACCAACTGTATTATCAACAGCAGCCTCAGGAATTATCTTGTCACCAGTAGATGCAATCTTACAAGTAGCTGCAACATCAACTTTACAGCAGCAGTTCCAACATCAGCAGTATCAGTTGTAGGCTTAATCAATCCTTTATTTGCAGTTACAACATCAGCAGCCACACCAACCATTTCAACATTCTCATACGCAGGAGCGTATTCCTCATTTTCAACATCATTTTCTAAAGGAGGTCCATTATTATATAAGTATCTCTCCATCTTTGCAAGGGTTGTTGTTGTTGTTGTTATGTAGTTGACTGCAGGTGTTGTGACTGGAGCCCCAAATGGACCATATTTTTTTCTGGTACTCATGTGTGTAAAGCATCACAAGTAAGGTGATTGGACCGTTGTATTGTTCATTGACATCCTTCTAGTCTTCCTTTGTCATCTTTAGGTTTTCAATCACATAGATGCACCCGTCCATATTTGGAATATCTGAAAGTTTATCGATTGCGGTGATGAATCGTTGATTGATTGTTGTTGACTTTGTTATAAATCCTATACATTCTTTGAACAACACAAGGAAATTAATCTTAATCAATTAACCAAGTCCTTAATCTTCCATCAACTTCTCTCTCACATGTTTTATACTTATTCTTGTAGTCAGGAATTGATTTTTGAACAGATCCGTAGTTGCATCATTCCCCAATCTTGGTCTACTCCTGTCTAAAACTGGTATTTTATCCATTGGTATCCCCAACACTTCATGAAATTTTGTTGGTGTTATCTTAATAACACAACTGCCAATGTTAAATTCATTAAAATGTTGATTATAGTTCATCAGCAACCAATGTCCCAACATTGATGGAGTTTGGTTTACTTGTAGTCTTATCATTGACCCAAATCCCATTGATTCCAAACAAGCTTGCTGTTCAAAGTTCATTGCACTCACTATATCAACAATGTTAAATGGTGTACATCTGACTCGCAACTTTTTGTTTATATATTCAACAAAAGGTTTCCTTTGTATCCTCTCAACTGGCTTCTTTTCTTTAACGACTTTCTTCTTTGGTTGTTGAAAGTCTGAGTCAGAGGTACTGTCTTCTACATATTTTCGCTTCTTTGTTAACAAATTGTTGATTGGAGCTTCAACGTCTGAATCAGAGTTTGATACAACATGTTTTGTTTTAACCTTTTTCACTTTGACATCAACTTGTTTAGTATTCTTATCAACACTCTTTTGTTTAACATCATTCTTTTTATCCCCTGCCTTCTTAGCTTTAACTGAATCACTCACAGGACGCTTAATAAACGCATAAGACTACATTAATATCAAGTGCATACATCAAGATGATATAATCAACCCAAACTCTTATAAAACGCTTACAAACATATCCAGAATTAACACCATACATCAATATTCTATAATCATCCTAAACGCTTCTAAAAAGCTTAAATCCATATCTAGTATTAATTGCGAACATCAAGATGCTATAATCATCCCAAACGCTTATAAAACACTTACATACATATCTAGAATTAGTTGCATACAAGCAGATGATAAAATTATAATAAAATGCTTTGTAAACGCTTAAGACTATATCCATACTAACACAAATCATAAAACACTTGTACTATGCTTATGCCTAAAATTAAAGCATACTTTCATTTGAAAAATATAGAATGGTACAAAGCAATACAAATGCTTACAGAATCAATTGTTACATTTTTACAATGATGAAACCCTAAAACAATTACAATAATCATAAAAACCACCTGCTTTGATAGTAATCTGAGATCTATCTTAGTTTTCTTTTGATCTTCTTTCTTTTCTCATTGCAGATGATTTAGGGTTCTTCGATTTCTCCATATTTGTTCTTCGTCTAGTGTGGTTCAATTGATTTTTTAGGGTAGTTGCAAAGTACGCTTAATCGCCGCTGGGTTTAGTGCGGTTATTTTTGGGAGTGATTTTAGGGATGCTTATGGAGTTTATTTGACGATCTTACCCTTTTAGAAGAATTCAGGAGCGTGTTTTGAAATTTTTGATCAGTCACTAGAAGTTTTCGCGTACCTATCGTACGGTAAGACATTAGCGTACAGTAACCGCCCTATATATATATAACCCAAGATCGACTAGAAGAACATTCCAGCCACTAAAGAGGCCCGAGGGACGAAGAGTTAAAAATGAGAAGTTGTCGGTTCATTATTTGATCAAGCTTTTGTTTAGTTTTGAATATTTTAATGTTTGTAAGTTCGTTTTGAAGTTTTAAACCATAAGGCAAGTTTTAATCAGTTATATTTGAACATGTTTGTCATTTATTCCAATGTTATATGTTGTTCGTTGAA